>NC_142620.1:15204090-15507121 GCF_059453375.1 Lepisosteus platostomus
GCGTCATCATCAACTTTAATGAAGTTTAATGTTCCAAACCACTGTACTGTACGTACAGTTGTATGCAAAAGTTTGTTTGCCAAATTACATGTTTTGTTGATTTTCTAAGTGAAAAGAACACCATCTCTGCAGCAGCAAACTTAAACTTGACATATTTCTGCTAATTTTAATGCACAGTTACTATTTATTTGCTGAATTTAACAGATTGAAAAAAATAAAATAGTGAATGTGGCAAGTACAAAAGTTTGGGCCCCCTATCAGTCAGTACTTAGTAACACCCCCTTTAGTCAGAAATAACAGCCTCCAAATGTTTCTTGTAGCCAGCTAACAGTCTTTCTATTCATGTTTTGGAATTTTTTGCCACTAGTTTTCCCACTACATTTCTAGTTCAGAAATATTCTTAGGTTGTCTTGCATGCACTGCATGTTTGAGATCTACCCACAGATTTTCAGCAATATTAAAGTCTGGGGACTGTAAAGGCCATTCCAAAACCTTCATCTTTTGTTTCTTGAAGTAGTTTATGGTTGATTTTGAGGTATGTTTTGGATCATTGTCTTGTCGTAATATCTAACCTCTTTTCAGCTTCAGTTTCTTCACTGACTGTGGGACATTAGCTTCCAGGATTTGTTGATACTTAGTAGAATCCATTCTTCCCTCTACCCACACAATATTTCCAGTGCCACTGGCTGCCACACAACCCCAAAGCATAATAGATCCACCCCAATGCTTGACAATTGGCAAGGTTTTCTTTTCTTCAAATGCTTCTCCTTTTTTTCTCCAAACGTACCTTTGGTGATTGTAGCCAAAGAGTTCAATTATGACTTCATCGGACCACAGTACTTGGTTCCAAACTGCCTCTGGCTTATCCAAGTCTTGTGTTATATACTTCAGACGTTGACTTTTGCGATGAGATCGCAGGTAAGGTTTCCATCTGATGACTCTTCCATGCAGGTCATGTTTGTGCAAGCAACGCCACACAGTAGTGCACCACTACTCCTGTCCCAGCTGAACCTTCCTGCAGGTCCTTTGCAGTGATACGGGGATTTTGTTTTGCATTCCTGACCAGTCTAAGAGCAGTTCTATTGGAGATTTTTCTTGGTTTTCCAGATTGTCTTCACTTAAACAGCTCCCCTTAACTTCTATTTCTTAATGACATTTCAGAGAGTGGAAATTGCAAGCAGGAAGCGTTTAGATATCTTTTTATAGCCTTCCACTGCTTTGTAAGAGTCAATTATCTTTATTTTCTGATCCTCAGTCAGCTGCTTAGAGGAGCCCATGGTTGTTGAGTGTAAGCACAACACCCTGAGAGGTTCGAAGAGTCAGAGAATTTATTAAGCTCTGAATTGTCATCACCTGACTTAGATTAAGGCCTAACGAGTCAATTAAGTTCCGAGACCTTACAAAAAAAAAACAACACTAGTGGATCAACTGGAAGGGTGTCCAAACTTTTGTACATGCCACATTTAATGTTTTATTTTTTTCAATCTGTAAATTAAGCAAATAAGCAGTAACTGTGCTTATTTTGCATTAATATGTCAAGTTAAAGTTTGTTCACTGCAGAGGTTGTGTTAACTTCTTTTCACTTTTTAAAAAAACATGTAATTTGGCCAGGGGTGCCCAAACTTTTGCATTAAACTGTATAAAGAATGTACAGGATGGAGGATAGCAGAATGATTGCACATGATGGAAGAATCAAACCGCCCTGACATAGAAACACGTCTCTGACAGCAGGTGAGAGGTGGTGTGTTTTAGTTCCAATGACTGTAGCTTTGCCCATGACAGACCTAGTGGAAAATGCCATGATGACCATTATGCTGACTGTTGCTTTGATGAAGCCAACCAGCGGGGTCGATGAAATTCAATCATGTGAGAAGGTACACCTTTAATACCAGAAAACCTCTGATAGAGACTGAGGGCAACCTTACTGCAAAGAGGTACAGAGACAAAGTCCTATAAATAACAATGTTTCTGTTCCTACCTGCCAATACTTAAGTATTTCTTAATAGGGCAATGCAAGCTCCAATACAATATCCATGGAATCAACTTGCCCTCATCACCAACAGGAGACAACTGTGAGTGGCAAATCCTTACCAGCCGGCTGCAGCTACACAATAAGAGTGGCAGAATATTCCACAGCAGTCTCTCCAATGGATAATTAAGTCACTGTTGCAAGACCGTGTTAATGTTCAGGAAAAGTCATATCTTAAATTAGCTTTGTAATGTTTTTATTTTGACAGTGTGTCATACTTCAATCTAAAATTCTCTGAGCTTCATTTTTTCACAATTTCAGTGATTTTGATATCTAAATTTAAAACATTTGATTAACTATATTAGGTCTGAATGTTTCAGTTAAATACAGACATTTTTTTTAAATGGCGATTCCATTTCATCAAAGCTTTTATCCTGGTTTCTTTATAACCAGGATACAACAGAACATTTCTAAAACTATTGCATAACTAAAAATCCAAATTTACAGTCAAGTGAAATTGTATTTTCAACTATTGGGAAAACTTCAAAATGGCATAACCTGTTGCCTATGCACATTATTTATAAAATAGTAGCTGGATTGTGCTAAAATGAACCCAAAATTCAACTTCGTGCTCCATGGTTCTATGCTTTACCTGTAGCAGGTGTTGTCTGAGCAGGGGTTGTGTACCCGGACAATTACAAAGACGTGCTGAAAATGGGAGCGGATGTTCTTGGGGGTGAAGGGTTGGGCCCCAGGTTCCTGAAACACGATGGTCACGATGTCGTTCCCGATGTGACGTTTCCTCAGCAGCTGCAAGACCAGGAAACCTGTATCGGGTGCTTGTGTAGGGAGACTTTTTCAAATGGAACTATGAGCACTTCTTCTGAAACCTTAAATCCACTTCCTTTACAGATGGTGCTGCCTTGTCATTCTAAACCCAAACTGAGGTTACATTATACTGAGTAAATTATTACTAAGCAAATTATATAAATGTCTCTGTTGTGCAGAGCACAAAATATCACGGTGTGAAAATAAAAAATCTAACTATTGCAAGCAAGATCCAGCTTATGTAGAAAAGCAATTCTATTTAAATGCATTTCACCCTAACTTAAAAGACTTTACATGCAAAGGAAAACCTCACTGGAAGTATTCTAACAAACTAAAGAAGGGACTAGGAGGAAATAAAGGAGTGGACTGCAGTTACACATCGTCTACAAACAAGTTGAATGCTTTTTCCCTTTTAACTGAAACTCACTGAAAAAAAACTACATTCTTGATCCTTGCCTGTGAAACATCCCTGAGTATTCAAGTACACTTAGGCCTGATATGTGAAATACTACTGAATAAATGGGGTATAATGTTACCTGCTGTTTATTGTTAGGCGTATAGGGCAGCATGGTGGACACATGGAACATGATCTCATAGTCTTTATATGTCGTGTAGAGAGAGTGGGTCCCAGTGGAATCCGCTGTAATTAAGCAAGACAGGAGTTTCAATTCCACTTTATCACCACTAATGCTGGTATTTTTACATCTTCTGCACTTCTTTATCTCTCTTTGATTCTCAAAGAGAATAATCTCACCACCCCATTTCCTACCTCAAATTTCAAAACACAAACAGGTCAATGGCACTATACTTATAATCTATAATTACAATCAGAGTCATTGCTAAAACTCATTTTTGCTATAAACAGAGTAGTGGATCATGCTTGACAACTGTAGCACCAGTAAATACATTATTGCATTAGGAAGAGCTGCATTTTCAACTGTGTGGAAAGACCAAGGTAGTGCAATGAAAGGGCATTTGTTCAGTAAAGCCACTTGTAACAAACAGCAGCAAAGAAAAACAAGTATCCAAAAGACACTTGTTTCTGTGATTCTACAGAAAGCATTACATTTCTGACTCCATGATTCAATAAACTATTGAGAGTGTGTCTTAGAAGACTGCCTGTCAGGGTTATGTGATGTATTATGGAAATTTCATTTTCATCCTTTAGTTATTTATGGTTAGCAATTATCTAATTAAGCACCTGTACATGTCAACAGGTTTCAGATAAAATCTCTTCCTGACCTCACCTGTTCCCAGTCACAGCACACAGCAACTCTTAATTCTCTGAGCATCACCTCAGGCTGTAGCCTAACCCCCCCACCAGGCCCAGGCAGGACGTACTCTTGGTGTCGAGCTGTGCCCGGTACTTGGTGAAGCCCTTCAGTCGAACCCGCTCCCCCAGCAGCTGCAGGAACTCCTCCATGGCTGGTCCTGCTGACTCGTTGTTGTACATTTCCTCCTCGCTGCTCTGGCCCGCCTTGCAGTACATGATGCCCACCTTCAACTGAAAGCTAAGCTAAGGAAGGAGAACGCAAACAGACCAGTTAGGCTGATACAAAGAAAAGACTTATTCTTCTCAAGTCGGAGGCATCATTTTAACCCATGAAATACAAGGGATGCTTACATTTCAATGCAGCATGAAATTCAGCATGATTTTTTTAAAGTTATATTTTTTGCAGCACAATATATAAAAAAATCTATGCATACACTGTGCATATAAAGCAGCTCCGTTTTCTACATTCACCTATCCCATCTGTTCAACAACCCCATGCCGCAATTCTTTACTTTACTTCAATCATCTTGAATTCTAGACATGACACCAGGAGCTATTATCGTGTGAAGGTAGTTCGACAAGGCAACAAAAACTCCGCTTGTTGTTATCTCACTAAACAGAAGATGCATTTCTTTTGGGGAAAAAACAAACAGTGTTAATGTTTTTCCTACCCCCTGCTCATCTAGCTTCATCAGCTGCTCAGTAACCTTGGGCGTGTTGAGGGCGAGGCGTAGGCAGTGTACATTGAGCTCTGGCACAAGGTACTCCAGCACCTCTTTAAGAGGAAGCCCACGCGCTGTGCCATGCTTCGAAGTGGAGGGCACCGCATCCTCCAGGATGGACCCCCTCAATGTGGTCAGCTGGATTAAAAACACAGAGGTCAGCAAGTGAGAGGTTACAGAGCCATAAAGGAGAAGGGGAATGCCATTCAGTGAGACCAAGTATCAGTGGATCATGTAAAGCACATGACCTTCATCTTTTATGATTCAGAAAATGAATAGAATTGAACAGAGACTGAAGGAACAAAATGTCTTCTGTGTGATCATCTGTATCTCTGGGAATTTACCTCAATCACCTTTGCTAGGCCACATGATAAATGTAAACCCCATGAAAGCAATCCCTATTGAAGACATTTCTGGGTCCAGCACTATCAACAAAGGGCAACAGTTCTCACTTTACAACAGCCAAACAACTTGAGGTCACGGACTGCTACGAGGGTGTGGAACAGCCAGGAACTACTGTGCTTTGTTCTGCAAACCATTAAATGGATTATTGTGACCTGACAATAATGTGTATTATTCAGGATTGATTTTGGAACCCAATAGAAAAAGTATGTTCATAGTAGACTGAACTGTATATGAACTCTGGTCTCATATGCTGCTAGAAGGCAAAGACGTCTCTCTTGCACACCCTGACTCCAAACCACCAGCACAAAACAAAGGGATATTGTGCCCATGGTAAAAAGCCTCTTCCTGTGACATAAGAAAATCTACATTAAACCCGGCATCCAATTTTTGGGTAAAACAATTTTAGGTGAGAAGAGGCAATTTATTGTTTTCCAGGCTGCAGCTTTATATTCTCACCTGCAAGAAACCCTCTTCTCTCATGGGAGTGAAAGCAGATAGCAAAGATCCTGTTTTTCTAATAGATGGCCTACTTTAACCCTAACCTAATAAGATCCAGAATAATGGTACTGAAAGGCAGACTTCTCTTCTTTTGCAAACTACAGCAAAAAATGATGAGGCCTTAACAGCAGTTGACACTGCAGTGTGCTTACAAGGACAAACAGTTGCACTGTGTGAGTGAAGTAGATTGTTACCATTACTGATCTTATATCAGTCACTTAACACATGATGTCATGTTATAACTCTCCTCACATTCATCATGATGATGAAGAAGATCACTTTACTGGCCATATACAATTTCTTGTATTCGGAATTTGTCTTTTCGCATACCCCAACTTGCTCTCCATGAGACATACAGACAGGGAGAGGAGCTTGGGGTCAGAGCGCAAAGACAAATGTACTATCATGCAGTTCTATACAATGCTTAAAACAAAAAGATCTTTCCAGTCTTTCCATATCAAATTGCCCACTGTTTGCACATTTCAAGGAAATCCGTTCAGGTTAAATTTGCATTCCATAAAATGATTTGATAATGCATTTTATTTAAAAAATATTTTAAATAGCATACAAATATACACATATATTATAGATTTATATACTGTTTACAATCTGACCTTTAAGAAAATTGAGATACTACATTGCCCTGCAAAAGCAACTAGACTTTCTTATGGTAATACAAATTACAAAGGCAGGCATATGCATCTGTTTAAATGTAAAAAAAATTTCCAAAACCTAAAGATTCAAAGGACTTCTAAGGGTAAGAAAGCAAATGTCAACATGTTATGTGGAAAAAAAACAGAATTACTGATTGCATACATATTCAGACCTGTGATATTTGGTATCATGATCTTGATGAAAAGCAGAACTATAACACACTGCTGCCAACACCATGCTTGACAACAGGGACAGTGTTGACTGAGTGATGTACATTGCTGGGATTGCACAAGATCCAGTTTTATATAAAAAAGTTCCAATTTTGACATCTGACTACAAAACCATGTTTGCACTATAATTTAACTATAACGTGCCTTTTTGCAAACCCATGAAGGATATGAAAGTTTCATACAAGCCCCCTTTGTGGAGTGACTAGGATATTTTAAGACATGGACATTTTCTCCTGTCTCAGCCACTAAACTCTCGAACTGTTGTGATCACACATAGAAGCATCCCTAACCAGTTTCTTCCGAGCTCAGCTGATCAGTCTGGAGGGACATCCTGATTTACAGTAGGCAGAATCTGGGTGGCTTCTACTTCTTAATGATTGGCATCACTATGCTCAAATAAATATTAAGGGTTGTTTTACGACCTCCTGATCTGTGCCTTTATACAACAATCCCTGAGTTGTTCTGTAAGCTACTTGGTCTCCACGGTTGAATCAGTTCTTCCAATTCACTATCTGACTGAGGGACCATACAGAGAGGTACGTACATTTTTAATCCTGGGGCTGAATAAAGTATTTGGAATTGAATTGAATTAAACCACTATAATTGCTCACAGACAGAGGCAACATGTCAAACTGTATGGCTTGTTAGGGTAATTTTGTATACCAAATTTATTTAGGTTTGTCACAGCAAAGGGTCAGAATACTTGTGCAATCATGACTTTTCCATTTTTCTTTCTTGCTTTGTGGTGTGTGGAGTAGGTTGTATATATAACAAATGTTAATTGGTACTTCAACATGTCATGATGGCAATGAAATATGAAAACTGGGCAAGGGCCTGAATACTTTACAAAACACTTTAAATATCACATTAAATTGTTTTGTGTTTTAAATGTTTTAAAGGAAAGCTAACAAAAATAATTTTAATAAAATCTATATCAATATATAGAGCTATAAACTCAAAGCTAGACTCAAATTTAATTTTAGACCAGGGAAATTTTATAAACTTGCTGGACTATATAAAATGGTATAGCATATTAACCAGGTTAAACAAATAAGACATGCATAGTCAATTAACAATGTTTTTTTCCCCTACTCTGAGACATGGCAGGCTACCTCAGACTAAATTACTTAAAGTCTTATTTCTTTCTTGATGGGTGTCAGAATTACATTTCAGTTCAAGTCACTGCAATTTATAAATCAGGAGTAACACCTTTATCTTATGTTGTTGTTCTGTTAAGACTAATCATGGAATTACGCTGACTGAATCAGTTTGCTAAATTGTAATTATTGCAACTTTCACAGAATTCTCTTCAGATTTACTTCAGAAGAGGCTCCATGGATTCAGGAAAGTGTATCTGGAGCAGTGCCATTATCTGACAATGCTCTCCCTTACTGCTTAAGGCCCTGCAGGAGGCTGCAGTGTGGTTCCTACCTCACTGGTCCGGAAGATGACACGGAAATTGTACTGCTGTCCATGATCCTTATTGTCTTCGAGTTTCTCTCGGCGGAGACTCACGGCCACTGGCCCAATACTCTCATCCACCCCAAAGTAATTCCAGTGCTCTGGGAGGAGAGAACAGAGTGAGACACCAAGGGAAGACAAATCAGAGAAATAATAAGACAAGAGCCTGTCTTCCCTGTACACCAGAAAAGTGGTTAAATTAAAGACAGTGGGAAGTGATAGATAGGAATACAGGGCCCTAAAAACAGTCAACAGTTTAGACCCAGGAAATTGGGGAAAACGTGGCGATTAGAGCTGATGGATTGAATACAAGTGAATTCATTGGTAAGAACTGAAGGAAGAGGTATAGGACGTCGGTTAGAAATGAGGGAGTTTAATGCAAATTGCTACAGAGTTATAGAGTAAGAGAAAGAGATTCTTCTGCCTGCACTATGATGAACCAGATCGCTCCTTCTTGCCGGATTTCACTCCTTCTTAACAAGACTGGCAGCACAATTTTCTTTTCACTTGTGTTTTCACCCAGTCAGTGCAAGAATTAAAAAGGTATTGCTTTCATCAAGGAGCCAGAGACAGGCTGAGATGAGAGCTGAACTGCTAAGTAATGGGGCAAATTGTCTTCATGTCTATTTATTATGAGCGAACTGAAGGGAAACAGGACCCAGAGGGGCTGTTAGACACTCAGAACTAATTGCAGGCGATACCTAAGAGGAAAAACGATTCTGACAGGGTCTGTCCCTTGCACAGAGATTCCCTGAGGTATAGGAGTCAGGGGGAAATGGAACAGGCAATATGATATATGCTCCTCTGACAGAGCTTTCTTCCTGGGGCACAGACAAAAAGATGCCCGTGTTTCTTCAACTCAAAATATCTCCTGATGAACACAAGTCGTTTTTTCTAAAATGGTTAAATTATTCAATTTCTTAACTCTCTCATAAATGACTCACACTGGGTTAGGGGTTCCACATAATGTATATGATCTATCACATGATCTATGTGTTCAATCACAGAATCACAAACGTCAGGACTGTGAACAGTTCCCCATCCTCAAAAGAACGGTTACCCTTACTCGGTTAATTTTGATTACAGTACCTAAATACCTAAAGAATTAGGTGGCATAGGAGCTTAAAAAACATGTATTTAGATATCTCCTCCTGCAAGTTTTTAATCACATAAAAATTAACAGTTTTAAAATGCTGAAGCTTGCAATTTACGTCTGTCAATACAAAAGGCTGTAAAAAACAATGTTTAATCCAAGAACATCTACTGCATCACTAGTTATTTCATACTTTTTAAAATTTGTAAATGATAACATTTTTCAACAAATTCATAAATTAGTGCAAAATGTCTTAAAACCCAATTTAAAATGGGTCATTAGGAACCAACGTTCCTGAATGTTCCATGTACACAAAAGGTTTAGAACTGATTTTTAATGAGCTAAGAGACTTGATGATGAAGGAAGGAAGATCTTTATTTCTACCCGTCATAAGCAGTCGCTGCCTAGAAGTAGTGATGAAATTCAAAATGTACTGACGTCAAAGTTACGGTGCTCCCACCTAAACTACACCATTACTTATTACATGTTATTATTACCCATTACAAGCCGGACAGATACTCAATTGTAACTTTCAGGCACTGGCCCACTAAAAACTAAGCTAGAAAAATAATGTTACAAGACAGGCAGCTCAGCTCACCTGAAAGTCTAAATGTGCTTCCCTTCAAGCACTTGAGAAGATGAACAACAGATACGGAGACAAATATTTTTAAATACAATTAGACTAATTTCGGTGTTCACCATTGACTGTGCTCAAGGCTGATTACCGTATATAATACAACTAGAGGAAACTGATGCACCTTTTTCTCTAAAAACCACTAAAAAGAGCAGAGATATTTAGGACAATTTAAATTCATCTTTGAAAAATCCTTATCACTGAAATATTCAAGTGAAATTTTAACATAGACTGTACTTGTTGATCATATGAAGTTTGTCTGTGATCCCTTACGTATTCTCTGTCCATAAGGTACTATTGTGATCTTCTGACATGTTAACAGACTTGGCTAGTTTTTAGAGATAGGTTTTCTTTTCTTTGGCCACTATTCTATACAAGGATATTCCTTGTCCTCGCTTAGCAAGTGCTCAAGGAGGAGTACTAAAGGAGAACTGTAATCTTGGCCTCTCACAGCAGCTGAAAAACTTGTGGTTGGTGGTTGGATGGTCTCAGCACCACTAAAAAGATGCTGGTTTTCTGATATGTGACTATGCATTCCCTCTTCTGGCATCACTGGACTCCCATTTTGATATTTTTTCCTGTGTTATAATATACGTTTTTATGTGGCCTTAGGGAGGAACCAAAAAGAAGGAGGGTATCCACTCATAGCATGGGGGTTATCATTTATATGTTTTTACTTTTCTCAAAAAAATGTAACATTTTATACAAAAAGGTTCAGAAAAATAAAACAGAGAACTCAGAGTGGTATACTGAAACCAAACAGCATTATTATATTTATTCAGAGAATACAGCAGGGAAATTTACTAGGAAAGAAGAAGAAAGAGCTATCCATGGCCAAAGTATGAGTTTGATAAATCAATGTGTGCTTGAAAACCTACTGTAATAGTACTACTTCAAAGACAGACACTACTGAGACATGTTATGGTCTCAAGAGTCTCTCTCCTATCTTGCATGCAGAAGTCACTAACATCGAAAACATTCCATTATTTTTAGAGCTACCTGTAGCTGTAGGAAAAGAATAAAAAGCCACTGTTTATCACAGCATCACATTATACTTCTGTCCTTTAAAAGCAAAATCATTGCATCTCAACACTGCTTCACAGTGAAGCAGAACTCCATCCCCAAAGGCTAGGATGAGTCGAGAAGAAAAAAATAAATAAAATTCAATTTCTAGTACTTTGAAAGCTTCTTACACATAATTTACAAATTGTCAATTGTTCTAGTAACCGCTTGTGGCAAACTGTAAGCTAAGTTTTCAACATGATTTTGAAAGTGGGTTTTAATTAGGGGTTCAGAATGTATTCTTCCCCTCTCAAATTGGCAGAACCAAAGAACATGTGAAACATGTTAACTGGGAGTGTTGTCGTAATTGGAATACAGAGAAAAGCCAGGTAAGAATGTGGTCACTATTCTACTTAACATGAAAAGTGCCAGTGTAACATAGATCAGATAAAAAAGTAAAACATTTCTAGAGTAACATGTCATCCTTCGGCTCTGTGCAGTTTATTTTTGTATTTTTCACTAGCTATTCAAATTCGGGAAATCCTTACGCAATCGCTTAATGCTGAAGAAGTCACCTTCACAGGTATTTCGAATGCTAGATTTAAATTTACTGGTGTGACAGAACCCTGGACACTCACCTCTCAGATAGAAGAACTTCCTGTAGTAGTAGCAGCCAAGGTCAACATGCTCTACAATGTATCTCTTGACCCGGTCATTGTGTAGTGACTGGCTATCCTTGGGCACCTCCAGCACTGCAACTCCAGCATTAGTGCAGTGGGAGCTAAGAGAGGACTCAAAGGGGCTGGGCTCCCCTCCACTGCTGCCCGTTGCTCCCCCACTTCCGATAGTGCCCAGTTTGGACAAGCTTATTTTGCGTTCACCCTCTCCTCCAATCTCATTGCGGAAGCAGGGGCAGCTCAGCACCAGATCATTGCTCTTGTCATCCCCCGGGTCCAGACTGGGGTTATCCTTGGAGTTGAGCTCCTCCTGGCTGCCAGAGGGGGAGCTGTAGGCCCCACTCTGGCCCGAGGAAAGGGAAGAGGATGTGGAGGCTGCGGCCGCAGCAGCAGAGGCGCCGGTCGTGGTATTTCGGCGCTTGACAGCAGTCTGCCTGTTCTGCACTGCCTCATTCAGATCAAACAAGATGCTCTGGACGTCATAGTGGGCAAACCCTTTCTGGCAAGTCCACGGCTTTGGAGGAGGGCCGCCATCATCCGACCTCCCATCCTCCACATCAGAGCCTGCCCGAGAAGAATCGCCTTCAGCCCTGACGCTCCGCAGCTTACGGAATATCGAGTCGCCCCCCGTCTCCGACTTGGAGCGCCTCTTCAGGGGCTTTTCGCGGTCCTTCAGCCTGCTCGACGGGCTCCCCCGTTGTGCCCCAGATGACATGTGCCCATCTGGCAGGTCAAAACCACTCGCCTGTTTCTGTGCCACAGTGAGCAGCTCTCCCAGCTTCTCAGGCGCTGGACTGCGCTGGTCTGGCTTGTCTCCCTGGTAGCCCTTCAGCATGTCAAAGAAGCTTTCGCCAGAGGCTCCATGCTTGTCTATGGAAGAGGTGCTGCCATACTCCCGGTGTAAGGGGGACCACTTAAAACCAGAAGAACCCCATTCCTCCCCCCCATCACCACTGCCATCGAGTTCGCTAATGGTGATGTCGCTGTTGCTCCGCTGGCGAATTCGGCGCATGCCTTTGCGGGGTGAGCCCAGATAGCCGTCAGGCGAAAGGAAGCGACCATCCGTGCTGCTGGAGCTTCCACTCTGAGTTTTGTTCTTCAGAGTGTTCTGGATGTTACGCAGCATGTTCGAATCCTGTGGACTCATCAGGTGACCCAGTTTGGCCGATAAGCTGCTCTGAACCCCACCAGCAGTACTTGGCGAATCCGTTTCCACAGTCACATGCCAAACTCCTCCATCCTTCCGAGGGGGCCAGTCGGCAACCCTTGCCCGTACCCCCATTTTGGGGACCCCTGGGGTGCATCCTGAAAGGTGGGCGCTCTCGCTGCGGGGGGGTGGCGCCCCTCCGTTTGGTAGACGCAGGCGCCGGGTGTAGAATTCATCGGTGGCAGGGACGGACCCACCCACAGCCCGCTCAGTCTGTGAACGCTTCAAGCTGGTCATGGTCCCTAGTTGGCCTGGTGTTCAGAAGGAGACCATGTCTGCCAGTCAGGTAAGGCCACGCCCTCTGCACACAGCTCCCCAAGATCATGGGCCGCCACACAACTATCAAGGGGAGAGAGATTGAAGCGGCTTTCCTCTAGGTGAGCTCAATCCTGTGTGCGGTACTGCTGCATGCTGCGGTCTGTCCCACCTTTATTGCAACTGCTCACTATTTGAGTCTCTGGCACTGGATTTGTCCCATAGCACTACTGAAAACTCCAACCTTAAAAATAGAAAAGCAAAAGACAAAGTTAATTTAAACAGATATGCACAGTGCTGGTATATTGTTAGACATATAGGACCTATTTTATTCTAATTCCTGAAAATCAATAATAATAAGAACAAAGTAAAAAGGGCTTAAAATACTATATCAGCCTGAATTGCCATATATTATAACATTTGGTTCAGCTTTAAGATAACTGAATGCTATTTATGTCCTTTTAAACCACTGTTATAGGTCACAGGTATAGGTCAAATAATTACGTGGAGTCTCTCAATCAGAAATGTACATTATTCATTTCATAATAATACAAATAATGGAAGCACAGAAATCCTAAAACTGAATGAAGTGTCTTCTAAGTTTGTTTTATTTTCTGGGGTGGGGGGGGGGGGAACTGAGCAATTAAAGAAGAACAAAAACGCAAGAGAGACAGAGAAAACCACCAAGGTAATATTCAATCATAAAAAGAACAAATTAACATTGCCTGTGAATTCATTTTTAGGACCACACTTTAGGTTTTCTAATATTCCCCGCTTAGGTTATGTTTAATTTGAAATATTTTAACATGATTTAACCTTTCAAAACAATTGCATTACCTTATGAAAATGAGAAATTATACAGAAGGAATATCCTACTCATGCTCAGTATGAAAATTAATTTAATCAAAATACAAAAGTGAAGCTCAAACCTGCAGCTCACAACAAAAATGTTTATATATATTAAAATATAAATATACTTATATATTTCTATCATCCTTTTTTCATGTGCAATTTCACTGTAATGAACAGCTCTCACAACATTTTGTGATTGCTTTGCAAGGCGTATCTACCCCTGACACAGAAGTTTCATCTCTAAACCTCTATGACAAAGCTGATTTTGCTGCTTAAACATAACCTGCGAAGTTCTCAAGGGTAATATTCAGCACCCTGGATAGCTCTCAGTAGACTGGTCCTACACAAATCCTAGACAGCATCAACACTGCTCTCCAAACTGATGATGGTTTGTTTGAACTTGGGTTGTGCAACAAGGAATCCGGACACACCGGGTCAAGATGGAGCCAATGCAGACAGCACTTGGTGGATTCAGCAAAAGAAAACCTAAACGTGCCAGAGATTAGGTTCACCATTGATTAGTGGTGTGCCTGCCTTCACAAGAGTGGCATATTCTGGTTTGCTTGAGTATAAATTCTATATGTAAATACAGACTCTTAAGTTCACTGGAGAAGGTTTTTTGAAATTCACAGTTGACCAACAAACCCCATTGTTTCACAGTTTGAATTGAAAGTGGAGTTTTAAGAACATTTTCTCACCCATTCTGTTACCTATCATGTCACATACTGTGTAATTATAATAATAATAATAATTGCTTACACTTATATAGTGCTTTTCTGGACACTCCACTCAAAGCGCTTTACAGGTAATGGGGACTCCCCTCCACCACCACCAATGTGCAGCATCTACCTGGATGATACGACGGCAGCCATAGTGCGCCAGAACGCTCACCACACATCAGCTATCAGTGGGGAGGAGAGCAGAGTAATGAAGCCAATTCATAGATGGGGATTATTAGGAGGCCATGATTGGTAAGGGCCAATGGGAAATTTGGCCAGGACGCCGGGGTTACACCCCTACTCTTTTCGAGAAACGCCCTGGGATTTTTAATGACCACAGAGAGTCAGGACCTTGGTTTTACGTCTCATCCGAAGGACGGCGCCTGTTTACAGTATAGTGTCCCCATCACTATACTGGGATATTAGGACCCACATGGACCATGGGGTGAGCGCCCCCTGCTGGCCCCACTAACACCTCTTCCAGCAGCAACCTTAGTTTTTCCCAGGAGGTCTCCCATCCAGGTACTGACCAGGCTCACACCTGCTTAGCTTCAGTGGGCTGCCAGTTGTGAGCTGCATTGGTGATATGGCTGCTGGCATAAGAGCAATGTACAAGAGAGGATCAGTGTCAGGGATAATAAGTCACCCCTTACAGATTAGTCGTTTAATTTCCGGTTTAAGTTTAGTTGAAGCTAAGTAAAATTCTAATCCCTCAATTTATATAGGAGTGCTAAAGTAACATCTTCAAGCAATGTGCACTTTGAACATTTCCACAAGAGTGTATTTTGTGATTCATTTGAAAGGGATATCAGCTTCTCACATAGGTAATATTTTAGTCTGTTATGTTTTTCCACTCCTCATTATTCATTAAAAAGATATTCAACTCAAATGTGCAATTTAAGCAAATTTTCAGAGAACCTGCACAAAACCAATGGCTGTAAGCATAAAAGCAAAACAGATTCCAAGAAAGAAAAAAGCATCTGTGTACAATATCTTGCAGTTATTTACATAATTACTGTTGCAGCACTGACTAAAATTTGCAGTTTATGACATAGTGACTGCTCAGAATAAAAATCCCTTCTGGATTTGAACATAATTCAGATCTGTTTTTAGGCACCTACATATCTGTATCAATTACCTTTTCATATGCAACTTAGCTGACAAACAGTATCACGTCAGAAGTTAATAAATGGATACGTCTTCAAAAATGTCTAAAAGGTTGATCTGATCATATTTGATGAGAATATTAAGTTTAACCCTAATATTATAATATATATATATATAATGCAGGGCCTGTAAAATGTGTTTCCAAATAACATTTGATCTACAGAGAGATAAGAAGTGTTTTGGGAATGTTGAAAAGTCTGATTTTTTTTTGCTCTGTGGTGGGGAAGTCACAGAAAACAGGAGTGGATGTTCTGTGGTAGGATTATTGGAGATTCTATGTAAAAGGAAAAGCATATATTATAACAAGAGAGTTAATAGAACACTTGTGATATTTCATGCTTAGATTAAAAGTGTAGGAATTTATGAAGCCCAATATCTGGCTAGATGGGGGCATTGTAGGGCAGTGGTTAAGTCTCTGGTCTCCTAACTGGTGAATTATGAGTTCAAGTCCTTGCTGTTGTATCTTCACCAAGGTACGTTACCCCAGCTGCTCTAGTCCAACCAGCTGGATAAATTGGGACCAGTGTTGTTGGGGGTAATCCCCAAGTGGACTGGCATCCCACCTGATAAGGGTTGTCACATGCTCTTTCATCCACTGTCTTAGAAACCAGGATTAGCTCTGGGCCGATGAACCACTGTGGCTCAGATATGGAAATCATGTAACATCTGGTTGGACATCACTCCTGCTGTAAGACTATTCCCTTAGGTACAGCAATTCTCTTCAAAGCTCATCAGCTAAGCAGTCTAAGACACAGCTTTCATTTGTATTAAGAAGTAAAAACTTTGAATTAATATTATGTGCAATTTACTTTGCAAGCTCAGGTGACTCTGCAATAAATATCAAGTGAATACTATTGTTTTCACATTAAATATAGCGAGTATGACAAACTGGAACGACAAAGTAAAAGAAACTAAGCATGGCTTTAGTAGAACATCACATCAATTCAGAGTTCAGACAAAGAATAATTCAGAATTCAGAGTTCAGAACTGCCTTTGATAAAAGGCAAAAAGTTACCACATTCTTTTGCTGGACAAACTGATAGTGAAGATATTATGTACACAAATCCGAGTTTTCAGAAACATCAACATAAGTCATAAATGCATTCTGAAAGGTGGAAAATGTTTAAAATAAAAGTTTCAGATGTTAATATTAAAGGCCTTTTGGATGGATTTGAAGTGTTATGTAACTAGAAAAAACACTATGTGTATCATAGCAACCAACTGCCTATTAGTTTCAATTGCTGCACTGGGGTTAAAAGTGTTATGGAATAAACACAGAGCAAATCCAAACAATAATTAAGATGTAACCACAATATTATATAATATTTAATATATATATTAAATAATCTCAGTCATCAAAAAACATCTAATCAAAATGGTGATAGTAATACTTAAAATAATACTACAAAAAAGTAAAATTTTATAAGTAGCTTTATTTTAAGCAACATTTATATTACAGACTTTGAAAGTTGCATTATGTAACTGTCTGGTATCTGATATAACAATAACTCCTGTGAAATACAATTGAACCCACCTCAGAATATGTGACATAAAACTGAGCATCTTACTTAACCTCGAGATTTTCTAACACCACGAAGCATAAATATACTTGTTTTTCCAGCTCTGGTTTGCCTGGCTTGAGTATACTGTACCATGGTTATCACTGTCAAGACTTCTACATATGGCAAAATGTCTGCTTTTTGCAGTGCTATTATAGTGGTAAGAGATGATTTATTAAAAGACAATTACAGCAAAATCTAGACTTTGGTGGATTAATGCAAGAAGAACATGGTAATTAGTTCAACTGATCTTATTTTTAACAAAAACACTGTTAAAAGAACAAAGATATGGTTAAATTGTAATTTAAAAGAAAATATATTTTTTATTGCCCATTCTACTGTAATCGCAGTAAAATCTAGATTTTGGTGAACTAATGCAAGAGGAAGAACATGGCAATTAGTGAAACTGATCTTATTTTAAACGAAAACACTGTTAAGAGAACAACTATTGTTTCGTCATTTAATATCTCAGCAAAATCTTTTTATGCTAGAAAAGATGGGTGCCTGTCTGTAGCCTCTGTTAGTCTACTATACTTAATTTTAGGATTTAAAAAGTACAAAAAGGCATATCTAACTGTAATCCAATGATGTGTTCTGTTCTTGTCAACAAAGCATTATTGTCCAGTTTGAGCTCCTTCCCTGGTGGAGCTAGAGGTCATTTACCAAAGTCTTACTCAAGGAAAAGTCTGCATCTCTTAGTATACAACACGTGAATGTAAAGGTTTACAACACAACATTTCCTAAGTGCATGCTTTTATCCATAGCATTTAATCTAACAACAGCAATCTTAACAACAGTAACAGGATTTATTGCTCAATTTGCAGCCTCATTGCAGAGGACACTGTTCCCAAAGGAAAACGTGCAAGGTCATACCCATTAAAGAGAATTTCAGATTGAAGTTCGTTCTAAGGAAGAAAACAACAGATGTCCTCAATCAAATTAAGATTAATTTAGTATTTTTGATTTGCATCAATCAGTTCACTACATCAAAACCAACAAAATAAAAGTTTTAATTGCAAATTGAAAAATTCCTTGTATATTACAATCCAATCTGGCCTGTAATAAGTGGTATATTTAGGAACATTAAAATAGTAAAGGATACGAATATTTTCGGGTTTGTGAAATTTTACTAACTCCAAACTAACTCCAGTATCAAGAATGACTCTATGCTGTAAATGGAGAAAAAGAACATCAAGACAAACTCTTAATCAAAGCTACTTTGATCTTCAGTATTCAAATCCTGACCGTCTCTACCTGCTTAAGATGTTTAATTACCACCACTTCTGGCTATCTGAAATATGAAAGATTCCCTCCAAGATGAAAAACAAAATATTGCCCCCTTTACATATGATTACAATATACAGGTAAAATGTAATTTAAGAAGCCTTTACGTATCCTTTATGAAATAATATCACCGCCCAAATGCCAGGTTCTGGTCTGAAACTCTGTACTACAGAAAAGGTGTTGAAAAACAAAAATGTGGGGGAAAAAAGAAATGTGGGAAAAGCGCAGATGATCCAATTTAGCTAAACCTGAAACATCCTGTCTTTAACTTGCGTCCCCTAGTACTTTTCAGATCTCCCTCTCTTCGGGGACCCTTGCTTTTGAGTCCCTGTCCTTAATTTAGACAAATAAACAAAAAAAGGTCTCCAGCATAAGCCGTGCCCTGGTAAGTACTAGAGAACATGTTGCCAAGAGCTTTTATTTATTTAGTGGTGCACGGCAGTGGCGCACTTCATTTTAGTGCTGTGTGGCACGTATCCCGACAGAGGTGGGCCGCTGCCTAAAAGCAGCATCCCACATCCGCCAATTCAAAGTAGGCCATTTTACGACCCAAAGCAGAGCTTTTGTTTCCCACTGTCCCGGATCACACTTCCAAAGACAATCAGCCAGGGCTCCTGTGCGACAAGCTGTAATTGCTTCCCCCTCTGTTTCTAAGTTGAGTATTTTGGCTGGGACTTTGACACTACAGGGTCACCTTGTTTGTCAAAGAGGTATGTAGCACACTCTGTCTTGCTGAGCCCTGGTTTCTGCTCTAGGGTGGCGGACACAATGTCCCCTCTGTACTGCCCTGCTGGAGTCCCTGTGCTGCACTCAGGCCCTCCTCTTCAGCACAGAGAAACCATTGATAGGAGCCTGGCTCTGGGCACACAGAAGTTGCTGAAAGGAGTAAATCAACCGCCTCTGAGAGAGAGAGAGAGAGAGAGGGACAAGCAGACTGAGAACAGGAGAAAAAAAACAAAGAGAGAAATACAAAACTGAAGATTTTATTTTCATCTAGCCTCCTTAATTATCATTACAATTCACATCATTGTACCACATTTACTGTCATTCCTCATGTTCCCTGTACTATTAGAGAGGCAAGCCATTCCTGTCAACCTGTAAAAAGTGTATGTAAATTGCATTAACATGAGACTTTCAAAGCTTTCTTGTCCTTTATACTCAAACAGCATGAAAAAGAGAGGTCCATAAATATCATTCTGTCAATATTTAACCCATGATTTAAAAACAAAATTAGCAGGAAAAGCAAGGCCCTTACCCACAGTAGATTTTAACCTATTACATAGGATGCACATAATATTGTGAAAAATGTTATTCTCACATATATTCACAAATTTCATAATTTTGTGAATGAATGCCATAGTAATGAACTGATATCTGACATAACTGTCCTCTTTCATCAATCAAACATCTTATCTAATGTCACCTTTGGATGAAACGTGTAGCAGTTAGTTTACAGAGCTTCACCAAAGAATAGTTAAATTCAAAAAGAGGCCATTCTCCCCATACTGTATATTCTGTTTGGAAGTTAGGAGATAAAGGTTCCAAGGATCTCATCCAGCCATTTCTTTCAAAAGTCAGGGTATTAGCTTCAATAACATGGCTGGGAAGCTTGTTCCATACTCTCACTACTCTTAGGGTAAAGAAGTGCCTCCTTCTCTCAGTTTTAAATGCACATGTGCGTAGTTTCTGCATCAGGTCTTCTTACAATGTTTTCTTTTTGAGAGTTTTCAAGTTGCTTCAGCCTGTAAAGTGAAGGATATATCTTTACGCTCCAGAATTCATCTCTTCGCATTTTCCTGGACATTTCATCCAGACAAAATATATTTTCTATAATGTGGTAACCAAAATTATCAAGACGAAGTGGGTGATGTGTCAGGAAAAACAGAAAAAGAAAATTCTGTTTAGCATGGCTGACAGCTTTCTGAGACAGCAAACATTTCTTTTAATAAAAATGTTTAAAGGATTTAAAACAGATTTCAGGAGAAAATAACCTACGGGGCAGGGAACATATGAGAGGAAGGATGAAAAGCTGCCAGTCGGAATTCAGAACAAAAAGCAAACAAGGACAAGGAAGCGAGAAAAGGACAAGGAAAGTTTGTGAATGTTTGTGTGAAAGTTTATTAGGGGAAAACGATGTACAACTGTAATGGCTCCAAACAGGTAGATGTCCTTATTTGGCAGCTGCGATTAGCAGGTCATCTCCGGTTTAACAGCCGGAGAGCACAGTGTATGCCCGGCGGAGATTAAGCACTCTGCTTCACTCTTTTAAATAGATACTCAAGACTCTGCTTCCTTTCAAACTCTGAGGGGCAGTAATTTCTTCACTGTCAGGAAAATACCCCCGCAGAGTTTTAAATCTCTTCCTTTAAAAGCGTCAAAAAAGATCGTTATTATTTTCCTTCCACAAAGTTCATTACCACTTTTGTGACATCTGAGAAGTTGAACATGGTATCACGAGGTATAAAAGCCTGGCAACGTGAGAAGAAATGCAATGTCAGACACCGGAGAATCACCTCATTTGACTCGGCAGGAGAGATAAATACTGCTGCTCATAGAAGCTTGTTTTCATTCTTATATTTGTTAAGTCTCTTACGCACACTAAGCATTTCCGATTTCATTTAAGTAATACCTGCAGAATTTCTGCACTTTGAGCATATGTGTAGTAGTTTTGTTACTTTATATACTGTAGCTGCCATCTGGCTGTGGAATACCAGTCCAGGTTCTTTTCACCCCGTGAAGAAAATGAATTTAAACAGCAAAAAAATGTTTGATCTTAAATTTTTGGTTTATATGAAAGAGGAAACATCAAAAAGGGATGCAGTGATTAAGGGAAAGGGCTTGCAATCAAGAGGTTCCCATTTCAACCCCAGCTACTTATTTGACTCACGATATGCTACCATATGGAAATGCAACTTTTTGAGCTCTGCAGTAGTGATTCACTTGCTAGTCTAAGTCATGCTGGATACAAGTGTCTGCAAAAGCACTAATTGCACAAGTCACAAATAAATGCCGGATAACAACATTTAGATTAAGCAGCCTTAATTACTTACTGTGAATCAGTATTAGAAGGCATAGCACTTGTAAATTCAAGAGCTAGAGGCTTTTAGTGTTCTTCATCACAGAAAAGATGAACTGGAGTTCAATTTCGTTATTTTGCTGTTTACCATGCATAATATGCTTAGAGTACATTCCCAAACATTTATTTATTTTCTCATTGAATTACTCACAGAATATTTTTTCATGAAGGCTTGGCAAAACCGGTACTGAACAACATAAAAACCTAGTGTATTTGGAAGTGAAAAGATAACTCCCTACTTTTGATCTAAGAGCCAACAAATTCAATAAAGAGGTCTAATAAGGTGAGCAGAGAGCCAGTAAATTTAATACAGAGAGCTCAGAAGTGAGCCTGTGAAAAGCAAATCCAACAAGCCTAATAGTAATGTGTGAGCAAACCACTGAGATGAAAAGGTGAATGCCTTGAATTCCTCTGCCGATGAGAGCGGTCAAATTCTTTGTTGTGCAGAAATGAGATGAATTAGCTGTGAACTCCAAGTCCACATTTTGTCACCAAACAGAGAAAGAGAACTCTGATACAGACTCAATCAGCCAGCTGCAGCTCTAGCTCAATGAATCAATGCCACACACACACACACAACATAAAAGCCTCTACCACAAATGAGAAGTCTAATCCTAAATGATCAAGTGGGCACACATTTTCTCACACAAAATATGTACATATATACATTTACAGTTATGGAGATAATATGTACATTTACACTAAGAATTGTATTCTACTCCTCTTTGATGCGTGTTGCAAAATACCCCAAATTATTTTATTTTACAATATGCTCATGCAGCATACTGTGAGATCTTGATATGAACACAAAGACGCTCAAACTTTCGCAGACTGCAAATCTGTCTTCACCCTAGCCCTGTAATAATGCTGCCTGGCATTTGTTGGGTATAAACTGATTTTTTTATATAAACATATACTGCCAATTCAAGGTTCTTGGAATACTGGTCCAGCAAAGCAGTAGTTAGGGTCTAGCAATGATCATATACAAAAAGGATTGTTAATTTGCAACAGTTGTTAAAAATGATTAAATCGCTTGTAAAACTTGATTATTTCTTTACTCTAGTCTAGAGCACCCCAGAGTTCTATTCCCATCTAAACATGTAAAACGCCCTTTTAGTATTTTTAGCTCAACATTATCTTTCCTTTCAAGTGTGAAATTGAAAACATACTCAACACTCCTTGTCATCTCTGTCACAGGAGGAAATGGAACACTCTGGCTAATCTCTTCATATTACGGCTAAGCAGCAGATTAAGTTCCTGTGTTTGTGGGCACTTGACCAGAGATCTATGGGTTCTGCTATTTATACAGATAAAAGTACAAGAGTCACTGTGCAGCACACTGTAGTGTAATACAATAATGACACCAGACAAGTCTGAATTCCTTCCAGATAAAAGAAAAATATTATCCCAACATCCCTTTAGCTAAGCAGCCCAAAATACACGCAACAGCCCAACAGAATCAAAACATTTTGGGTAATACTTTAGCATTTGTGTTTATGCTACTCATATCTCTTCAAGCAGTCTCAGAGTTGGATTTTTATATTTCAATAAAAGAAATTCGACATCTGTATAAAATCCACAAGTGTCTTAAATACTCCACAAGCTAAGCTAAAAAGTCTTGAATTTATCAAGTACACAAGTTCATGTTTGGGTTTGTTTTATGCTTAAATAAAAGACAAGACCTTATTAGCAATGTGAATTGCCTCAGAGGCCTTAATTACAAGCATGTTTTATTTACATAAATTCCTTTTTCATAATCAAGTTCTCTCCAAACAGTAACAGTTTGTAATCTCACAGTGATTACAAAAACAAAGTGAGCTTATTCTTAAGGTCTCTCCGTTTTGCAAGCCACTGCATGCCTTTGATCTAGGTGCAAGTTTCTCTTTCCCCGAGCGTCTCTTAAATGGACAGTATTTCACTGTTCAATGTTTCTGAAAAAATCTTCTCAGACATCTTCCTTTCACAAGACCGAGAGATCAGTAAAACTAATTATTTACTCTTGAAACCTCTGATGTTTCTTTGGGAATTATCAGTGATTCTGAATTGGTTTGTCAGTTAAGATTGGGTTGAAGGTGTCTTGACATTTTAGTCTTCACTTCTTAAAATAAAAAAGGACATTTTTTTTAAGAGACCTCACCTCACTGAACAGAAAGTGGACCCAGGAAAGGGGCATTATTGTCCTCTCCCTACGAGTTCAACAGGGTAAAACAGTAAAGTCAATGCAAGAGAAGATGGAAGCCGCCTCAAATCGAAGGTAAAAAAAACTGGAATCTCAACATCTGCAGTGCAAATGAAACCAAACTCTCCACCTCCCTGCACTTCCCCGGAGCTCCAACATAAACCTGTCATTTTAAACAAATTGGGGAATCTAGTAACTCATGACAAATACACAAAACTTTTGGCAGACAAGCAATAACTGGATGCAACCTCAAAAAACGTCAGTGTGGAAGAGAGGATGTGGGTGGGAGGTGGCAGGGAAGCAGCGAGTCAGGACAGCCCAAGAGACGCTGAAAGTGAAAAGGTCAGAGCTGGCTTGCAAACTGCCTGTGTTAACAATAACAAACAAAAAGAATCAGATCAATATTTAGGGGTTTTCATTATCTCGTTGGGGGTTGCTCTTGTTCATATCTTCTGTTAAGAATTGAACAATGTTCCTATATAAAGTGTAACAAAATAAAACGATTAAAGCAGTTAAAAGAAATTTCAAGTTTTAATGCAAAACGAAAGGTTAATCCTTCT
Organism: Lepisosteus platostomus; assembly: GCF_059453375.1. Lineage (NCBI taxonomy): Eukaryota > Metazoa > Chordata > Actinopteri > Semionotiformes > Lepisosteidae > Lepisosteus > Lepisosteus platostomus. The sequence goes on from NC_142620.1 coordinate 15,228,395, forward strand.
CATTTAAAAAAAACGAAAGAAATGAATATGAGGAACAATGCTACGAATGCAAATTCACATTTTCTAGCACATTTCTGCATGTATGTAAATGTGCTTTTATACAATATTTTAAGCAAAGCTGCTTCTATTTGGCTCTAATAACCATGTGATACATAACAAAAGTCAAAATGCTTATTGTAGTGCTGTCTTGAATTAAAACTATTATGTGGCACTAAAGATCAAATTGAATATCATGCATCAGTAACTAACAATTTATATAAAAGAATAAGAAGAAACATCAGTAAGTGCATTATTTCCAAAACCATCATTCATTTCTTCACTTTACATTCTTCTATTCTGTAGTATATAAACAGTCAAGAAAATGTAGCTGTAGCTGACAGTCATCCTGCAATTTCATATGATATAGACCCGCACAGTTAAATAACCATTGCAAAATCCTGCAAACATACCCTGTAATATTTTATCTTAAAGTGTGGAGACCAGGACTGTCACAATAATTGAAGAGTAACATGCTGATCACACTGTGATATTTATATGTCAAATATGTACTGTACATGATCAAAAACAAATCCTTTTAAATTCAAACATGGCTCCTATGAAAATGCAAAGCGAAACATTGGGCCACTAGGTAAACAAAACAACAGTATATACACTTACGCAAACAAACTGAGCTATTTTCCCCATGATACATTGGCACAAAACCTGGCACAAATGTATTGAACAAGAAAAGAATTCAAACATTTTCAAAGTTTTGTGGGAGCCATTTCAGTCTAGCTGCTTTGCCTGGGGAAACCCTCTGGTTTCAGGATAAAATGTCATATTATTCTTGTGGAAGACCATGCATATGCCACTGAAAACGAAATTCTGAGCTGGATGTGGTTTATGTGGTCTTGCTCTCTCAAGACTCACACATGACAAACAGGACCCAACGAATGAATAAAAATCTCTGCACCATTTCATTCCCCTGGTGCTGCCAATATATTAATCTACAACACCGCATGCATGTAAAGCATACTGACATATCAGTCACTGAGCACTAGAGATGGAACAGAAGCAGCACATTATTATCCAGGTTTAAAATCTAGCCACTCACAGATTTCCTGAAAGAAGTTCAGAAGACACATATTACTCATATTCAAGTATTTAGACTGTATTCTACACCAGCTGAGCACAATAAACTGTGAAACCTGACTAGGTTAGGTCTCTATATTAAGTTACCAATACTCTTAGAAAAGGCTTTAAAGACTGCTGAAAAGTATTTTTTCAACTTTGCAAATATGACTGTATAGGATATTTGCAAGATCAAAAAAGTAAAACATCTAACCTTGAAGAACACGGATCCAGAAGAGCAGAACACTGTGATACTGCATCCTTGGGGCTTTTTCTAATTTTAAAATGCTTCCACTTTCAACCTGTATTTAAATATAACTTGAATTTAAATTTGGTTTTAAAGGCAAACCCAGTGGTGTGAAGAGGTCACTTTCACAAGCTGAAATACACTATTCATGAAGCTTGTCTAACCCCTTCTCAAGTAATACATAAACATTTATCCTAAAAAGTCCAATTTAGCTCCTGTTTAAGCCTAATGCCTCCATTTAAAAAGGCTAAAAAAGGAAACGTGGAAATTGTTTAGCAATGCAGCTGTCCACAAATTGACAGCTGACACCTCAGGGTCTTCTTTTCTCCATTGTTTGCTTTCTGTTGCCCTTCCATTATTTTATCATGTTCTATTTCAGCTGTAATGTCACTTGTTCCATTTTCACACTCAAATTACTGTTATGAACTCAAACAAGTACAGAGTGAGACAATCAAAGCACTGTTAAGTTTGAGCAACAGTTAAGTAAAAGCGGTTTTCAATTCAGGCTCTATGCACAACAAAAGTAAGTTTCTTGAGAAATGAATTTTCCTGTACTAGTCTAAATTCAAAGCATAAAATACAAATGTGAAAAATGCACTAAATCATAAAATATAATTGTTTTCAGAAATTATTACAGTGTTGTAGTGGTGCAACTAATGATAATTTTAGAGAATAAAGCCTTACATTGCTCCAACTGTATTGTTATGGCACATCATTTGTTTTAATTACAGATAATTCTCTGTGGATTTTAAGTGTTCTTGACCGAGAACCTTATGTTACTCACCCCCCTACTGAAGATACAGTTTCTTCAAAGGCTTCGGTAATTAATCCTGCACTTACTTTAGAATTTGACAAAGTGTTTATACTTTTATATTTACAACATATACAACACATGGAGACAGATGTTAACACATCGAACAATTAGGAAATTGTATTGCCTCCAACTTTCTGAATTCAGATTGCGACACAACTTATTTATGAATTCTGGCAGTCATTAGCTAAAACCTACTGTGTGAGTCTTGAGCAGTGAACCTACTGTGCTTAGTCAATCTCCAGAAACCACTGGAAGCTGACACTTGAACCTTTTTACATTTTCTTTTAACAGCCATCTGAAGGAACAGCAGTACAATGTATTGCTGATTTTAAAACAGGCTCTGTGTTCTGCCACAAATCAAAACACAGAATTAACTCCAAGGAAATGAGAATCTGAACACTGTCTTTTATGTGTAAATGGTTTGCTTTCACAAAACAATTTTGAATGATCAGAGAATTAATTAACTAATTGGACATCAAAAATACAATCTGAAATAGCATTGAGCTGTGACAAGGATTCCACCTTTGGTTATTAGGTGTATTTCCTAGAGTTTTCCCAATAATTTTCAATTCAATTCACGCAGGGGCATAATTTTACTGCAGGAAGACTTCACCACCACATCCTTGGCTGGTACTGCTGATGTTCTTTGCACTATGTATATTACAAAAAAATCAACATAACAATTGTTAGTCTGTAGAGCACACTACAATTGGTCTGTGATGTCAATAAAATATTTTTAGCCACATATCTATTATGAGGTAGACACCCCGGGTCTTGCAGTATTTTACTCTGCAAATACAGCTGCATTGTGCCTGAGAACAAGAACCTTACAAAGACCTGAGACTCGAGGTGTGCTGAGGATGTAGCTCCTGGGTGAGATATTTCCTGTTCGGCATGATAAACTCAGTTCAGCGGTTCAACTAACAGAATTTGAAATTGACCTGCGGGCCCCCATTGGTCCATAACAACATTGAATAATTTGTGAATCGATGATTGGTTAGATGGAATGGGTTCGGAGTTCATTTTATTTTGGTGGATTTTGTTTCGCTGTTGAGCCACTCAGCGGGTCATTTCTGGCGCAAGTTTACGGTTGGGTAGCATCAAAATGTGTGACAGAAAATATGATAGTGCAGCGCAGAAACAAAAAGCACAGTTTTTCACAGGATTGAAAAGAGCAGTGTGAGCAGGATCTACTTAAAAAGATCCCCAGATTGAAAGGTTATTTCAAGTCTGCTGGATCATCATCCAGTCAGCCTGAGCCAGACCCCGACCCCCAGCTTACTGCTAACGTTGCAGCCAGTGCTACAACAACCAGTGCTGATAGGTTAGCTGCAGCTAGCCCTAGCCTGGGCGCAGTCCACATCGACACTGATCCTGACGACAAGCCAGCTCCCGCAGCTGAATCAGAGGAATATGACTCAAAGGCAGAGCCAACTGAAATGCCACAATCTCCACAAGACCAACGAGCCATGTCCGAGCCGCCGCCATGGCTGTTACACCTGCTGCCATTGAGCTAACAGAGGTAGCTGAAGAGAGGACACAAGAGCCGTAGGACACAACAGCAGCTCCTGGTTCCTATAGCTCGGATCCAGCATGCTGGGGTAAAATAGATGAACAGATGCAGGCAAACTGGGCTAAAATGGGTTTAAGATGAAGGACTGAGAACAGGAGGGATTTCCTAACACCGTCATGAGTGTTGGATGTAACGAACAACCCATGTTCTGGAAGCCATCTCACTGCCCTACTCCAAAAAACAACCTGACGATTGTCTTGAAGCTGTTCTGAATGGGTCTGTCATTTAAAACCCTGTTCTCACATTCAAAACCTCATTTCAATACACTTCAGGAAGTTGTCATTTTTGGTACAAAAGTATTTTTTAGTATAAAACGGCAAAGTAACAACATTTTGTAGACGGCAGTGTGAACAGACGGTCACAAAAATGAATTTGCCTTTCAAAGTGAATTGCTAGCAGTTTGATGCAAAATAATGCATTTCCATTTAAGAAGAGCAGGTGCATAAGAGTGTCTGAAAGAGACTCTGAGCACGGTAAAATTTACCATAAATGAATCCAAAATGTTTATCTCAAAGACAATTTTTTTAAAGCCAACCATTACACATCACTGAATATAAAAGCTAGTCTCATGCTACAGTCTCTAGTTAGACTTTGTCCTGTTTTTCTGCCTTTCTTCAAGCCCAGTTAAACCCTCACAGTACACACATGTTTTACTCTTATGCAACCCAACTCTGAAACACCCTTGTGCTGAGTGTTGCAAGCATTTAGGCATTACTCATACTCAGGACACCTTTCAGCTCCGGCCTCAACCTATCATCTTAAATGGGTCAAGTCAACTTGCTCTAATGGAACTTTCTGATCTTCAGTGAAGCACGGAAGGCTTGCATTATTTACAATTACAGGGTCAGAGAACCTCCTTCATTCAACTGCACAAGATATTTGTAGCTCACTTAAATATGTGTTCACCAACAAACAATTCTCACCTTAGCATCCACTTGGAGTGGTCACAAACGAATACAAAATCACAGGTTACCTCCAATATATTTACGAAGAGAAAATTCAAAATGAAATACATTATGAAATATGAAATGCTTCTCAAGAGCATATTACATTTTTAGAATAGAACAGCATTCATAAGGCCTCCCCTAAAGTTATCTTTCACTTCATATAAATGGAATTACAGCTTCAAAAGTCACCTCTAAAGTATCAAATATGAAAAAGACATCCCCTATGTTTCTTAAAGGAATTAACAATACAGCCAAGAACACGCACGCTATCGTCGCCTAATATACTCGGAATAATAGTTCCTATTTCAATAAATTAAAACAGAAAAAAACTCTGAAATGTTTTTAAGGAAGCAATGTATAATTCCCGAGAATCTTATTTTCTAGAAGTCTCAATTCCAGTTTTAACTGCCAACAGCCGCAGCTGTTTTATTAAGGATAAAGAGAAAGGAAAACTCAGACTTGTGTATTTACTGGCCTAATTTTTTCCAACATCTCCTTTTTTTCCCCCATTTAAACCTCATTAATAATTATGGGGAATATGGCCTTTGGTACCAAACTGAATCCAGTATCTTGTGAGCATCTGATTTCATCTGAAGCATTTTCCAAAATCAAGTTTCCATTGGCAAAGTGAATGTGGCTTTCACTTCATTCCAGATTACAGAGCAATGCTTTGTTTCAAAACAACTCAACACAAAGGAGGATTCAATTTGAACTAGAGTACAAACCCACCCTAAGACTTCAATAGTCAAAACTTTCATAAGCCCTATTCCATGACCTTGCAGGATCCAGCCAACTCACCAATTTTTCTAATTGATTAAGCAGAGCAGTGGCAGGCTGAGGGCAACAGTGCTTCCCTGTGTTATTGTCATACACAGGTGGTCTGGGAGTAAGAACATGCAAACTACAGCACATGTCCCCATGCAAATATAAACGTGGACTAATATCTTCCAAGTGTCAGGAATTAAACATGTATTTGTTATTGAGCAAGTAGACTCCCCTTGAGAAAATCATTCTCATTTCCAAAGGGCCCTAGCAACACTGACAAGGCAACAAGCGCAGAGAAGACAAAAATAGCAGTGATACCCAGCAGTATAATTAACAGAGTGGCTGAAAAACAGCCTGCACCATGTAATTCAGAGGGTTTGAGAAGCAAAGGCTGGTGAGGTGCCAAAGATCAGGCTTTTCAAGAAGCTGCTATCAAATCCATTTAAGACTGCAGTAATTCGCAATCAAAACAAAGCAAAGCATTCTTTTTAAAAACATTCTTCACTGCAAGATTGCACAGCTATCAGTGCCAAAACATAACTGAAAGTAACCTGGAGTGTCTTGAAGTAGCTGGCTTTTCATCATGTACATCATGACCATTATGCTGTGCCACATATCAGCTGAACAAATACTGCTAACAACCTATTGCACACTGAAAGCCACGTTTGAACCAAGCTATTTTTCTGCACTGTTACATAACGTTATCAGTCGCTTTCCCTAAAAAAATTTCAAGTAATTTATTTTATTAATAAATAAGCATACACTAGTCTTTATGCAAACAGGTCAAACAAAGAAAAGCTATTTCCATCTTAGCTCTGCCGCAAGCACAAGTCAATTCTGATTTATCCTCTGACAGTTAGTATTGAGCCTCTGCCAACAATCATTCATTTTACTTATCTTAGCTAAAACTCAAACCTTCAACAAAGCAGCATAAACAGCCCACAAACTAATATATTCATTATAAGTAAGGGGGACTAAAAGGTAAAAACCTTCATTGTTTTTCAAAACATCTTTTCACTGGAAGAAAAAAATTTGAGGAAATATCCGTGTTCCTCTATTTCCAAATTCATGTGGCTCTGTAGTGCATTTAAATATAGAAGTAAAAAAAAAGATCTTCCATAAATTAAAGGTCTTTATGCACCAACCTTAACTTCAGAACAGCTGGACCTGCTCCTCTTTCAAATAAACGTGGGAGAAATAGAGGTGGGTTACCGAACAAGAAAAAACTCAAACCCTTCAGCGGCAAATGAAGCACATCACATCTGGAAAATGTCCCCTTCTCCATTCTTCCACTAACTCTGCCTCTCCCTGGAAAGATGTACGCTATGAATGGAGGTGCAAAGAGCCAGGACAAACACTCACCCTGTTCCTTTCCCCTTCAGTTTTCCCTGGGCCTTGCTTCCTGAGATCTCAAACTCGAGAGTCTGGAAAAGGCTGGGCTTCCAACTTGTTGTCAGAGTTTCCTCAGGAATCTTACCGAGACACCAGCGCTCAATGAAGCCAGGCAGTTACCAGCCCGTGAGTCATCCTGAGCTGTGTAAACACAGCTGAACAACGGGAAACAGCTCGGTCTCTTATGCCATCCTCCTCCAGCAGGCTTTGCACTGTTCAGCCTGGGAGCCAGTCTTCTGGGCATTTCACCTGAGTATGCAGAAATCACACTTCTTGTACTATCCCACACAGGGTTACTCCTTGTCATTTGCTTTAACTAGGGAAAAGCAGCAGTTAGTTCCAAGAAAAGAGCTTTTAGTAATAGGAATTGAGAACTGCCAAAGTTTCAAGACAACAATCTCATTGAAAAAAACATTATTTAAGGGGTCAGAAATGGTTAGCCCACTTTGTTGACCTAAGGCCTTGAGTGGCCTTAACCAGCTCGGCATGACCCAATTACGAATTTTTATAAAGCAGCATAACAGTAACAGAAAGACATTTTCTCTCTAACATACGATGCAGCAGTGAAAACAGACCTTAGATACGTATTCAGATAAAACACCACATAAGCAAAACGTTTAATTTGATTAAAAGTAGTAGCTCCGACTCTGAAGTTATCAGGACCCAATAGTAGCAAATATTAAGAATGTTGTATCTGAAAAAAAGAATACCTGAACCAGAATTTAAACTCCTAGTAAGTTTTAAGCAGAAAATTAAATTTGAAGGGGACTGGTACTGGTGAAAACACAGGCTGATCTGGCAGTATCTGTGTCAAATCCCATTTAAGTATTCCGAGGTAACAGCGGCTGATGGACACAGATAAAATCATTTAAAAAACAACAGAACATGTAAATAGTTATTTTACTTCTGTAAATGTTTTCTCTAACACATACTCAACTAAACCACTGTGGTCATTAAATTACATCTATTTAGGAAATTCAATTGACTTCACACCTTTACAGAAATGTCACAACACATAAGCACCGATATCACCTAGTTTCAACATTCCTTTCTGACTGCGGACAAAGTTGAAAATATTGTATCATTAGTTCTGTGGGAAGAATACTTCTGCTAGACTGACAGATGTTACAACAATGCCTTATTTGTACATTCGAATTGGGTACCTAGCAGAACAATGCATACACGTCCACTGGGTGGAGCCATGACTAATTTTTTCTTCCACACAACCACTCATGACCAACCCGTAAGGTCATCATGCTAATCCTTCTTCTACCGGGAATATGAGCTGTCATGAGTGCTCTGAGCAAGCCCTATTCCTCAATTTGTGCATCTTCAATTACATAACATTTCAAAACCTTGCCTTTTCCAAACTGTGCTGCTTGAAAAGTCAGAAGTCAGAAGAGTAGTTCTGCTGTGGAAAGTTAGTAGGAAGAGTTGCCTAAGACATCCAAAAGAGCCAGCGAACAGCACGTGGGGGTTCAAAACTATAAAAACAGTAACTGCTGTCATCTGATAACAAGTGTGAATGCCCATTGTGACCAGACACAAGAGCAAAGAAATCCTTCCTGTTTACATAAGAGCCAAAGGGAAACATCTTCTTACAAACAGCATAATTTCGCAAGCTTGACTTAAAATTGTTTTGAGAAATACAGTATAGGAACACACAACTATGGTGCTTAACTGATTCTCTGTGCTGTAACAAATCTTTTTTTAATGTGTAAAAGATCTATTAGATTAGATCTATACTTTAAAATCATAATATACAGTATATGAACTACAGGATCAGGTTTTTTATTAATAAAACAAAACAAAATGATATTGCATCCCCAGAAAAGGCAATTCTAAATAGCTGGCAGCAACCAAAATTGAGCACAGCGATGCAGGACAAAGCCTCAGACTGAAATGAAATCATTTTTCACTCCGTGCCATAAGTGATAGATGATAGCTTCTCCTGTGCAATAAGAGGCACTTACTTTCTCATGTGAGCCAGTGTGAAAAGCTAGTGCAGTGGTCTGACATGCATTTAGGAAGATGGCTTTAAAGGGAGCCAACCCACTCCAGAAATAGGCTTTGCAGAGCACCAGACAAGTTTCACAAAGTACTGTGAGGTTACAGTACATCGAGCAACTCTTAACTATGGGTAAAAAAAAACTAAGAAAGTCAAATGTTAAAAAGAAGCCTGAGAAAAATCAAATCTAAAACGCAATTAAAAGAAGAGACCTAAACTGTCCACCATGCACCTGCGGGATGAAAAAAGGGAATTCTGGAATAAAGGAACTGGGGTGTTAACTCACTTAATTTATTTCACTTATTCTTTACCACATCTTACTGGAAAAGAAAATCAATTATTTTCAATGCAGGGAAACTTGCTGTTTCATTTCAAATATACCTTCTCTGGATATGTCAATCAGTGACTAGGAGAAAGTAGAAAAACTGTACCACTTGTCATCATTCAAAATGCCAATCTGTCACAATTAAAATGGGCACTCACTTAATCACTTTACTTCAATATTTACAGTATAATCGCTAAAAGCACAGTTGGTGTAATTGCTTAACCTCCCAGGTAATAACTTACCTTTTTAAAATATAAAAATAGTTAAGTCAGCTTGTTTTTAAAGCTCTGACATGACAGATGGCACTCGACAACTGGCAGGAATGAGACTTTTTTCAAAAAGTCCCACAGACCATACCGACTAACTCAGCAGCACCCCATAACATCTGAAAGGATTTTTTCTTGTCATTCCCATTCTTCTCAAAAAAGGCTGTTATCCATATGTGGATGTTCTGGATGAGATGTCAAAAGAAGACATGACTTAGTTTAATGGAAAGGGACTTTTTGTATTAATCTCTGGTCAACAATCGTCAGTCTGCGGCTTAAACATCCAACCCACCCACTCCATTCTGTATGCTCTCATACACTGACATGCACTCAGCTAGCAAGTCTTTTATTAAATCTTGAACTTCCCTCTGTTCTCAATGAGACAAGAAAATTACACGCTTCCCTAAAACAGCTGCTTGTTTGCCCTCTCTAACCATTAATCAACCTGGTGTCTCCTTCAAAACCGGGCTATGTCCTGAAATGAGTTGCAACTCAAAAGTAGCTTGCAGTGTGAGCAAGCAACTTTTCTGGAAGAAATAAGGGCATGGGCCCCTTTTTCCAAAACACACCGAACAGTAAACTGGGCTCGATACATTCAAAAACACTTCCCAAAATACAGATTAGATCAGATGTATAAACAAAAGCACACACTATTATTTAAATATCTTGAGGCTTAAGAAATTGAAAGGGAAACAGAAGATCTAAAACTATGCCTTCTCTAAGTCAATATACTCTCTTACAACTGGAAACTTCAACTGCAGGCTTTAGAAAGTCAAATTTGCCAAGAAAGGTAAATGATGAAGACGTGTATGTCATGTAGACCCACATATAAAGTATTTTAGAGCATGGTAGTTTCTTTTTAACACTACTTTCACATTTCAAGGAATTTCCATGACATAAATCAAATCATTCAAATGTAAAAAGGTTTTGAAATGGCTGATAAAAATTAACAATGTGCATTAATTAGAACATCTTGTTCTGTGTTTTTATAAGCTACCTGTCCTTTAAGACATTCATCAAGAATGGATTCATCATCCATCCATTTTTTAACCACTTTATTCAGTACTGCTGAGGGGCCAGAACCTACAGTATGCCAGCACACAACAGGCGCAAGGCTGGATCACCCTGGATGGAATGTCAATCCATCGCAGAGCACACACTCACAACTGGACCATTTTTTCTATAAGCCGATTAAACCTACCAGTATGTCTTTAGTTTGTAGGAAGGAAACTGGAGCACCTGCGGTAAATACACGCTAACACAGGGAGAACGCACACAAACCCTACTGAACCCAGAGCAGCGCGGCATCAATGCTAACAGCTGTGCCCCCATGCTGCCCCTTTTAGGATACGTTTCTTGCAAATTTCAAAGGAGAAAGACCCAAAAAAATCAGGTCATGAAGAACGGGGATGCACGTCTTCGGAATTACAGTCAGCGCAAAAGCACAGGGATTTTCTGACACTATAGATTTTAATTCTGCAATGTTCTGGACTAGACTTTTTAGAATCTGTCTGGATTCCAACGATTATGGTCTGAATCCTTGTCAGCCATATCTATCAAGGATACTCTGTGTAATTTCAGTCACAGCGTGAGACAGAGATGAGCACCGGCTAACTACCACTTGACAGAGACCAGATGATACAATTCACAAGGTAAAGGATAATTGTTTGAAATTTGCGGGGGGGGGGGGGATTTAGCATCATATAAAAACAGTCTAGAACAGTTTAATAAGTTTCAAGTGGGCAGTAAATCCCACTAAAATAAGCCTTTTAAGACCTCTTTCATAAAGAAAAATGGCTTATCACAGTGCAATGAGTTTTTTTAAGCTACTGTTTGCAATCGTAATGCAGCAAGAAAGTGAGAGGTTAAACACAACAAGCAAGATTCCCAAGGACGACAATTGCTTTGCAATGTGCTATAACAGTATACTGAAATGAGCCTGTCATGAAAACAAACCATTTTTTTCTTGTTTAATTACTGGAGACTTTTTATGGAGCTGTGTACACTTCAGTGTTTAACAAACAGCTGTTTAAACATTCAGCTGAGGCCAGACACGGCAGCTGTCTGGCTGCTGGCCAGTGGCTGCTCTTCCTCTTGCTGGGAGTGTGGGGATGCATGCAGGCCACACACCACACCAGGCCTCCCGGAAACAGAGAGGATTGTTTCCTACCAGTCAATCTCAGTGCACCAAATATCATCTGTATATAAAACAGGCACAAACTGCAGATCAGAGCATTGGGAAAGATAAAAACACTGTAAAAATCTATAAAGTCTGTTACCCTTTCTCATCCTGCATTCAAACAAGAAATGGATTAAATAAATGGGTTTGGTTACACAATTAATATTATTGATATGGGTCAACTTTTTCTGTAAAGCATCCAAATGTTCACATGTAAACTCATCATTCAAATTAAACAGTAAAAAGTAACAGTAATCATCCTGGAATGGCTAACAATATAGGACAGCACGATAGCACTAATGAACACATACAAAGGAGCACTAATATTCTAAGAGAGAGCAAGTGATCAAGCTGTCCACACACCACATTTAGCAAGAATGAGCTTCTTGAAGTTAATTTAAAATCCCCACAGACTTGGGCTCATTGTCAATGAGAATGGCTTATCGCATTTTTCTTGTTTTGGTCCCATTTAGTCATATGGAGTTTTAAAGGAGCAGAAACTTAGTAACGTACAAAGAGAAATTCTCAGCACATTTTTCTTTGATAGGTCACTCACAGCCAGTCAAGTCAAACCTCTAAGACCTCACAGGTTATAAGTCTAGAAGCGTATCAAGAAATAATAGCTGTTCCTATGGAACGTCTCCCCTAGCACTCTGTAATAAGATCTGAAAAGTAAAGGGAAAGCAAAACTGCAAGTGAGTAATATTTTTACATCAAATGAAAAATAAATTGTTACAAATTAAAAGGTGCAAAGGTCAAGAATAGCCAACAAGTGACTGGTATGGCCCACTGTGAAGGGAGAAAAAAACATGTATATTGAATGTGGTAATTTTAAAAGTCAAGAAGAATCCTGTTTGTAAAGTCAATGAAGCAATCTTTAGCAAGCCTTTTGTGTTTGGTTAATTGGCTCCCATTTCCTTTTCTCTATCTCTAGATTTGAATTGGTTAGCAAAAGGAAATATGCAGCATTCTCTATCGCCTCATTTACAGCAATATTTGTGTATTAGTAGGTCATATCTTTCACATGGTTGTTTAAAACAAAATGTACTTTCTGGCAAGAGTTCAATAAACAGAAACCAAACTGCAATAAATAAAACAAAAAACAGATGTTAAATTCATGGTTATCAATGTCCACAAATACTTTAATTCTTTGACATAAAGGTATAAAAGAGGGATTTCATAGTGCTATTGCCATTAAGTCCTTAATTTTGTGATCTCCCATTTTACAACACACAAATTAAGATCTGTTTGTCAGATCCAACACCTTGTCATGTAATATAAACATGAGTGACAAAATCAATTTCATAAGGCAATAGTCAAGAGAAAGGACAGCAAATAAAGCTCATAACAGCTTTGTTTCAACTTAGCGAGTACTGACGTTAATGCAGTGAAACTAAGCTGACAAAACTGTTTTGGCATTAACTCCTGTGTGTGTGGGCAGGAGCTTTGTCCCTAGTACAGGACCAAAACAAAAAATAATTGGGTTTTTTCATCAATGAGCAAGAAGAGGTTTCATGAATGCTCCAAAACATTTATTAGGAGTCCACTTAATATGGAGTTATCTCCCTTCATTGGTTTAATTGTAATTGAAAGATATGTATGCTTGTGCAAGACAAATTGTCAATGTCCATACCTACAGATTAAAAAAAAAACATTTACTGGATAAAGTAGTCTTGATAAAACAACCCTAAATGACCATTGGCAAAACTTTTCATGCAACAAGTGGTTTAATACAAATAATCCCACATAATTTTTTTAAAGGATTTTCTCCTTTCAAAAAAGGCAGATTAGCCTTTTCCCCTCAGGACCTTAAAAACAAGTCCATCCTCGAATGCTGTTATTATGGTACCTATTGCCTGTAATTTTCTCATGCCGATAACCTCCGACTCCATAATGCTCTCTTTTCATTTTTATTCTACAAAGCTTTAGTTGTCAAGGAAACGAACATCAATAACGCATATTTTTCATACAGTTTGAGAGGCTGTGTCAGAACATGATTTTTTCACTGAGCTGGGGAAGAATTAAAGGAATGGTAAAGCCACATTGCATAAGAGAGTTCAGGGGTACCATGGGGTACCAGTAGGTCACTCAAATCCAGAGTGATCAAAGGCAATGGTTTAAAAAGCATTCCCTGTATTCCCAATATCGCTATTGATTTATGAGTACAATTCATACAATGAATTGTGAATTCAGTTATGGATTAATGATAGACTGACAACACTAAGGACAGAAAACCATCTAGATGAATAATGGAATACTAGAAACACTATTAGATTTTAGGTTATCCAAATAAGCAAGTGTTAAGATGTTGTGTGTACACCATGCCAATGCAAAGTCACTAAATAGGGCATCAGGCCATCACATGCAGCCAGTGCCACATATACCTGCCACCGAAGAGAGTCTACCAGCTTCTGAAAATCTGCAATCTCCAGAAGGGATGTGGCACCATTCATCCATGAGAAAGCCATAAATGGCTAATGGAGATAGAAAACACCATAACAGGTGTCTTTCCAGAATATGCCATAAATGCTCATTTAGATTCAGATCTGGTGACTGAGAAGGCCATGGCATATAAATAACATCAGTGCTCACTCATCAAATCACTGGACAACCCACACCGGGCTCTGTGGATGAGGGCATTGTCACCCTGAAAGGTACAACTCCAAGAGGGAAACAAATACTGCAACATGGGTGAAGATAATCACTCAATGTTATTAAGTAGTCAATAGCATCGATCATGCCTTCTCAGATAATGACCACACCCAAAACATGCCAGCAAAAAGTGTACCACAACATTCAAGAACCACCAGAATTCTTCACTGTTGGAACCAAGCAGGAACTCAAGAGTTTTGGAGTTCTTAGCCACACTTTTGTGGAAGCACTTGATTTCAACATACATGGCGTTTCCATTTATTTGGCCACACTTTTTGGTTTGATAGTAAAGGGAAAAACACAGCAGTGAAACATTTAGCAGATACAGAAGAAACACAAGTCGAGTCAATCATAAAAAAAACAAATATTATGATATCATGGACTCTGTAGACTCACTCATAAATATTGCATTATCAACTTGCAACTCGGCAAGTTCATTGTGCATGACAGCAGTCCCTCGCCTTTCAAGAATAAAAAAGCAAGTCAAGTGAGACGAGCTACACAAAGCTGGCAGAGAGCCATCCTTGCTATACTCTGGAGTGCTACTGAAAAAGGTCACCACATCCTACTAGTGTGTGACTTCACAGGATCCTTACAGCACAGCAACAGAGTGGACTTTTTTTGTGACACCTTTTTGTTTCAATGTTGGTATCACTGAATATCTAAATTATCAAAATCTTTGTAATACAGAAAACATTAGACCAGCAAAAGTAGCCAATATGGTGATATCTTTCAGAAAAAAGTATACCTGGAGTGGAGTTGAAATCATAATGAATATTAGACACAGATCATTGTTTACATCTTTAAATTGCAAGATCTGATGCTGCATATTTCGAGGTTAATTTGCATCACAAACCTATTAAAAGCTTTCTTCTCTCTATTAAACAAATTGCTTTTCCAATGCACTTACGTGCAATTCTTTCCAAAAAAAAGCATTTTAATCAATTTATTCTCAAACAGCCAAGTAGTTTACATCAGAACCTTCCACATCCACACCTGAAACTGTCTGTTTTTCCAAAAAAGCTGCTTGCTTTTGTTTGTATAAAGCACAACTGTAAACCGAGTACTGCGTTGAATGTTTTTGTCGAGTATAGGCCCCAGGTCGAGGAAGAGAATTTAAGAGCTTCAGTGATTGCTTCAGTACCTGCTAATTTCAAAGCTGTGGGTGTCATGCGAAAGCACATTTGCTTTAGACAAAGGCCAATACACCATCATTAGGACTTCATTCTGCAGTATTGTGAGAGAGCCAAGGGTGGGCGAATTTCATCTAATCTCTGCCTTGGGGAATCAGGAGATCTGTCAGTCGACTGGGAGTCCACAGATGGCCCAGCGCGTGAAAAATCAGTTGGATGCTCAGCACATTCATACACAACCACAGACATACTCACACAGAGCTGGACTCAAGCCAAAGTTTAAAGAGTCAATCTTCTCAGTTATAAATCCTGCAGGAATTATGTCACCTTACAGCATTATTTTGATCCCAAACAAATGGGAAAAACCTGGGTTAAATAAGTCGAAGCTACTTTAAGCACGTTAGCTGCGTTGCTTGTATACACACATCTGTGTGGGCTGTTATGTACACGTATCGCTACAGCCACTAAGCTAAAAAGGACACATGAGTAGCTAATTGATCCAAAGATCGTATCCAGCCAGGTTCACAAAAACCACCAGGGTACAAGCTTCAAAAACATCACTGGATAATCTTTTTTCATATTCCCATAACCCAGTGGGTAAGAACTGCCTTCTGTTCTCAGTTTTAAATCCCCTTCCACTTGTGACCTCTGGTTCATGTTTTGGTGTTTGCGGTTAAGAAACCCACACAGTACGTTGTCGGTACTTTTGAGGATTTTGAAAACTTTTGACAGGTCCCCACGAAAGCATCTCCACTAAAGACCAAAAAGGTTTAGTTCCTTCAGCCTGTCAGTGCATGACATTCCCTTAAAACCCCAGAAGGTATCTGGTTGCTCTTAGGATGAGGATCCCAAGCTCTTAAAGGGTCTTAACATGATCAATTTTTCCAAAAATTAAATAGGATTTTCAGACATCCTAAAAGGGTGGATTCAATCATCAATCTCAAACATATACCTTAAAGTGAAATGGGTTTCAGTTTAAAAACTAACACATATTAAAGGATGCAAGTGTATTGCAGGGTACACGTACATGCATGTACTCCCACACGCACACAGAGGGCACCAGAGAAGTGCTATCAGGCCGCCACCTTCATAAAATGCGTAAAACTGGTTGCAACAGTGACACCTGTCAATAAGGCCCACTTTCAATCTTCCAGTTTTCAAAAGAAACAAAGAAACAGCCCTTTAAAGTAAAGGACTTTAAAGTCCAATTCAGATATATCTACAGCAAATCAAGTGTACAAATGTATCTACTGCAGAACAAGACTGATAGATAATGAGCCACACAGTCACAAACTCTTTTAAAAGCTTGGGTGGAAAAAACAGCCCAGTGTAAGCCTTTAGCAGCAGCCACAGGTTTCATCATTTTCTCACTAACTGCCCCTTAGACCTGTAATGATTCAGACGCATCACCTTCCCTGCCACAGCCTTTATTAACAAAGAAGAACTACTGTATTTCCATCGATCAGCCATTGTTCAGCGATTTTGCACAACGGCTCTTTTGTTTGAGCAAACTTTTGAAAGTTCAGATCAGCTGTGGATGCATTAATGTGAACACCCCCGCCCCCCTCCTGCCACCTCCTCACCCTCCTTTGTAAAGTTGAGCTCTCAACTTTAATTTGATGGTATGAGTGTTAATTAAAATGATGAGATGAAAGAAGGGACAATGGCAGTCCAAAGCATAAATTCAACTAGTGCAAATAAAGCTGCAAGGTTTTTTTGGGGGGGAACACTGCGTGTGTCCAATTACATAGTAAAGAATTTATGTAAAAAAACAGACATTCTGCAGTTCAGCATTTTCACTGACAAACTGCAAATATTCAGTGTCTGCTGCTGTCTGAAGATTGTTTTATACCAAGACATTTAGAATCCCTAATAAGCGAGTGATTTGAAAAAAAAGCAGTAAACGGACTTTATATATATTTTCACAAAGAAGAACATAGGGTTTGTGAATGGAGAAAATGGAAAATCAAGCACATTTCACCACTAGAAGCAATTCCTTGCAAAACACCCACTCACAGCCAGACGGTTTTTATTACGGTATTAAATATGTACAACATTATTCCAAACTCCTGCATAAATACGCCATGAGATTATTTTCCGATTATTCCTGCCAAAAAACAACTCTTATGTAACAATTATGGCAAAAAAAAACACTTCATGTACATGTTTGTGGTGCTAAATGTTTTATTAAATCAGCTTCTCATACTGTGGAGAACAAAATGTATCCCAGGAGATTAACACTAACAGTATGGAAGGGAACATTTTTTTTTCTCTGTAGACTGGAGAAAACCTGCTAACCATGTCATACGGTCTGGTTCGAACACTGCTTGAAGCACAAGACTACACTGAAATAGGTACTGGTAAAACAAAAGAAAGCAAAGTATCTCTTCAAAGAATGGGAGAGAGAGAACATAACCAATCCAAAGACTCAAGATTTAGATATGATGTCGATATACACATGCTAACTAAGGTGCAGTGGAAAAAATATCAAATGTGGCAGGCACAAATGTTCATTTGAATGAACACTATTTCATTTAAAGACGCGACGGAGAATCTGTGTGAAAATGCATCGTAAGCTCTGCAATACCATGTTTAGAAACACCAGTTTCTGAGAGACGGATCTCTAAGGACATATTCCTCAACAATCCTGCTGTACCAGCTGGCTTCAATACTATACTTCATGTGTCAATCCCAGATTAAAAACAAGACACTGGGCTGAGTAAATGCAAATTTTTGTTTCTGCAGTCTTCACTTTCCGTGCACAGATTATATTTGCATTGTAATCCTTTGGCATGATCATAAATCACACAATTTCAAATTACAAGATTTTGTGGATTAAATATTGTACTGGGTTAAATATTACACCTTTCGTGCAAAGCATAAAGGAAACATACAGGAAAAACTGGTTTATAGCAGTAACAAATTATAATCAGATTTACTGTGAATTACTACAACCTTCATAAATTCTTTTTTTTTAATATTAGAATTAGAATATGTATCATCTACTTACCACATGTTTTTAACCATTTGAAAATTCAGATGAGGTTCTGGATAGTAGGACAAACTACAGATCTGTGTGCATAACACGAGAACCGAAGCACATGAATGCCATTTTTTATTACACCAGTCATTTTCACAAACTGGAAATGCAAGTCTACAATTTGCAGAGCCTTCACACAAACCTAAGTAAAACAATTTCCTTGTGCAAAGTGAAATAATTATATGAAATAAATGACAATCCTCAGTCAAATTAAATAAATTAGAGACTTTGCAACTACTGTGTTACTATCTCTTGTATTGAAATGCACCAATCACCCAGGAGATGCATCTCTATAAGTAGAACAAAACCTCTGTACTTATGGACAGACCTGGTCAGAATTATCCAGTTTAAACAAAGCTAGTCTGAAACTTGCTTAGGTTTTGAATTCCTCTCCTTCGTGCTTAACAGTTAATCCTCTGAAATTTCAAGTTACTAAAAATATTAATGTTTGGTACACACAGATTAACAAAGCAGATTATAAATATCATCATAGTCAATGCAAAACTATGTATAGACTAAATTAATATCAATGATGTGGGCACAAAAAAAAATAAAAGAAAGGAAAATAGTTAAAAATAGTTTGGTGATGAGAGTTTCCTATCCTTTTAGTCTCAAGTCACAATAAAAGCAGGGTACATTCGAGTTCCAATGTGCATCAAGGAACAAAGCAGAGAGCCTTGCAGCAGAAGAGAAACATCCCGAGGTCCAGAAACATGGTGAGTCAGTGAATTTCTGACAGGACTGAAGGCATGTGGACTTAGCCTGCAGGTAGCGGACAAAAAAAATGCAAACTTGAGTAAATGAAGGGCACCAAGTACATGGAAAATAAGGACAACCACACAGGAAAGACATCAGTAAAGGGCAACGGCAGGTGGAAATGCATACTGCATTGTTTCATGAGCATGGTACTGATGCTATCCATACATCATGGACTTCTCAATCATCCAATTTGAACCCAATCAAGCACTCATGGGTTAGAAGTGGGTATATTCTGAAGCAATGCCTTATCCACCTCCACCAACCAGGCTTGGGCTGATCATGTTTGCAGTACAAGAAAGGTACTGCACCCCTCCTTCTGATAGTGGTTGAAATGCCCAATTAATTGACATTGATGTTTTCAGGTTTTTTGTCCACTTCCTGTACGGCGGTTATGTTTTTCAAATGATTTAAGTGCGGTCTGAAAACCATACCTCTATCCTAAATACAGCGCACTGCAGTCTTGGTGGTATCTGCCAGTATTCGGTCAGTTGTGTAACTCACAGGAAGGTTCAAGCCTCAATCCAGGCTCATCTTTGCTCTTTTATCCTTTCTGATGGATCTGAAAGAAAAGGAGGAACCAATAAAAATTTAACAGGAGCAAAGTCTGAGGTAACTAAATTAATAAATCAGGGATCTCCATACAGACTATAAAAGCCATCACTGACAGAACTTTGTTCTCCATCCGGAATTAACTTGCGTTGACTGGAATATACTTGCTAGGTATTTAATGTGTGCCAAGAACTACAGTAAATAGCGTATGCTGCTCATGTAGAAAAGTACCAAATACAACTATTTCCACTTCCAATTTTCTGTGGTTAAAAAAACACATTTAAAATGACTGACTAGGCATTTACTATATTACTCTTAATGTGCGTTTGGGCATCTATATTTTAACCAGATTTTGAACATATTAATACTCCTTTTTTCATGCATTTCAAGAAAATCCAGATCAGAAATTTGCTTTTAAAAATCTTTTTTTTTAATTATATAGGCACATACAACTGAACCGTATTACTGCAACATTTATGAAGGCTGCCAAAGACCAGGTCAAGCTCATTCACTATATATAGTATCTTATAATGTCTTCAGAAGGTTTCAGCAAACATGTCCTGTCATTTGAAATTACAAGAAAACTTTCATTAACTAAGTGGTGTTGAACTAACAAGAGGAGCTACAAGATATAAAACCTTCATGTAGAGTTCTGCAATGAGGGTTATGCATCACTCCTGTCCACTCCACTGAAAAAGATTTATGTAGCAAGGAACTTCCAAAATAGAAATACAATTCTCACACAGTTGAGGCAAGCAAAAACACGCAAAAGCATGTCAAATCTGGGCACAACTTCAGCACAACCTTCAGTGGCATGTAATGATGAAAAACCTATGAGGTTTAAGGTCAAAATGTGTATTGTTACATGAGAACGGAAAATCATTTTCTAGCAGCTTATATCATAAGAATGAGTAGGAATGTACTATTTTGAAAGGCAGTATCAATGCCCACAAGTACATTAAGACAAATACAAAAGAAACCACAACTTGAAACACCAAAAGAGACAAAAAATATTAAATATTTCAAAATGCAATGAAACAATGATAACATTACATGTAGTATCAACTAGCTAATATATAAATGAAGAAACTCTGGATGAATGGTCAAGTCTCAAGAAATTGTCCTTTCAGGATACTCAGGAAGAGAGTCCTCTCAGGAAAGTGTTTTTTGATCTTTATTACTTCTGTACTACACATACATTTGATTTTGATCTTTCCCCATAAGATTACTATTAAATTTAAAATCAATTTTCTGAATGAGTCCTGAAGGAACCCTGTGGTATCGTACACATTTTAAGTGCTTGTTTAAAATGTCATCAAAACACATCACCCTTCTTAAGCATATTTGTTCCAAATATTTGAAGAAACTAAAGCAGGAAATAAGAGCCATATAAACTTGTTAATTGCATGATTCATTGCATGACATTTTCTACAACATGAATAAAAAGGTTCTTCTATCATAAATCTGTAGCTTTGTAAACACAGGAACACCAATGTTCAAAAATTGTCTACTTGAATTACTGACCACAATAATATAAAGAAAAGAGATCAAGAGGCCACATGTACACTCTACTCCACACTAAAAAGATTCAGTTGTCTTTAGTCTGTCGAAGTACAACATTCCTGCAGGCAGGAATTAGATTGCTCCTCTTTATACTTCCTATAAATCAGCAACAATTTTTCTTGAAGCATAGTGACCAAAACTGGACGCAAACTTAAATGCACTATATAATTCTCAATGGCTTCCCTTGATTTAAATTCATACTGCTCATTCATACTTTATCATTTCTCTATACTGTCTCGTAAAAGAAAGTGGTGACGAGTCACAAAACTCCCCTATTTCTGCAGTGTTGGATCATTTGGTTAATTAAATAATAGAAATACATATCCTTGTGTTATACATTCGTAACATGAAGATTTCGTTCCATTTTTTGGACCAAACTTAAGAGACTTGCAGACGTTTTCTCTGCAGCATATGGAGAAATGTCGAAGAGAGCAGGGATGAGATACAAAGGTCTGGGGAAAGGCAAAGAAAAAGTGAGAAGGGGTGGGTAATAAGGACAAGCATGGTGGCACAGTAGTTAGCATTGTTGCCTCACTGATCTGAGGCCTTTGGCTTAATCCTGGCCTTGGGGTGATATCTGTGTGGAGTTCTCCTCAGCTTCGCGTGGGTTTCCTCCAGGTGCTCAGGTTTTCTCCCACAGTCCCAAGTTAATTTGCTTATAGGAAAATTGGCCCTGGTTTGAATATGTGTGTGTCTGCCTGAGATGGACTGGTGTCTCACCCAGGGTGTACCCTGCCTTGTGCCTGTTGCTTGCCGGGACAGACTCCAGCTTTTCCATGACCCTGAACTGGAAAAAGTGGTTAGAAAATGGATTGATGGGTAAATATTAAAAGAGGGCTAAAAGATGGAAATCTGGACATCAAATTTAAAGGAAAATACAGCTGTTAGCAACATTTTAATGAATAAAGATACTTAGGGGGAAACTAGTAGTCAATCCTTGAGTTGGGTGAATGCATTGATCTAGTTCAAGTACAATTTTGTTTTTTGATGCCTTTCTGATGTAGAAGTTGAGAAGAAGAATCTCTGTGAAAGGATGTAGACAGATCTGTCAGGTGCGATTACAGCTAGGAGAAGTAAAATGGGGAACTTGGACAGATGTTTGATTGCCACTGTACTGATAAAACTCACTCAGAACATTAGGACAAGACCTATTTGGGGTTTTCTTGTATGATATTTCCTATCCAGAGATAAATGTTATATTGACAGAAAATGGAGCAAGCTTAAGGAGGGAGTGTATTATGAGTCATGTTAAGAAGCCTTTATAACCCTGCATGCTAAAGTCTAGTTCTCCCATGTAATACATAATAGAAGAGACTATATTTCCAAGAATGTGTTTGGAATGAGATGGATGGTTGATGGTTGAAAGGCTGGGTTATTAGGCATAGATGTTGTCGATTACAGCAGTTTCTCAGGACATAACACAAAGGGCTAGTGAAACACAGTACAGTCTTTTGTGCCTACTGAAAAATGTGATGCTTCAAAGAGTGACTGGTGAAGAAATAGTTTTTTGGGAAAGCAGAGGATTTATGGGAAGGTACAAACTGTTGATTTGAAGTTTTTTTAATGGTTGGCAAGTAGTTTAGCCTTTCATCCTGAAAAAGCACATTTTTCTCTGTGTTATGACAGTCCTGAAATTTTGCTCTGCACACTGTGATCACTCCTGAAAAAAAAGCACCACAACACTCATACATAAAAGGAAAAATGTTCTGTTCATCCACTCCTGACAGTAGACATCAAACATAATGAAGACAGGCTGACTGTGATCAGCCACCCCCACTGTCAAAACTGTTCTAAAAATCAATACTTTAAATTTAAAAACAATCAATTGTTGTTATTTCACTTGCTTGATGTTAAAAAAAACTACAAAAAAGACTATAATGAGCAGATTTGTGACATTTTTAGGATTTATATTACAACTGCGTAAATGAACAATTTACAATTTTCTAGTCAATGTATATAATAAAAATGTAATAAACAAAATTAGCTTCCTTTAATAAGCTCATGGATGAGACTAACTTATAAATAGTGCCTCATAATTCAAACTACTTTTCTAATACATTGTTGAAAGACAATACTAAAACAGGCACACACTGCTGAGGGAAAGATTACCTTCTATCAAAGCACCCTTTTGTGTCTTTGATTTGAGTGATAAATGTTCACATGATTTAATCCCTCCTTCTCATTTTAGTGGCTGTAAACTGGAGTAGGGTTGGTAATTAAAGCAGGTAAAAACCAGCCCTTCTGTTATTGAACACACATCACTGTATGACATGCACTGGCCATGCAGTTTAAATTCCTTTTAGGGTACTGAGAAAAGATCTGCAGTATTGTCAGATTGGATCTGGTTTGTAAGGCTATCAATCTGCAGTCCTTGTGGGGCCAGTGACTTTTGGTATGCATTGATCTTTAAGCTCTTAATCACTTAATGAATCCACTTTAATTATTTCCTTAAATGAACACCTTTTGAACATTGCTTCCAGCCCTTATACGGCTAAAAGTTTAAAATGGAAACATAGTTCAAGATACTGTACTTGTAATGCAAAACTCATGTAGACCTAAAACAGAAACAGACAATATGTTCAACTGGAGCAATTAGCTAGGAAACTATCAGAGATGGGCATCACAGAAGAAAAGTTAGACCTGAAAGCCAAGGAAATTTGACCGCTTGCACTGAACACTGAATGCAATTACTTCGCCACAGGACACTGAAGCCTACCGTACTGATCCTGAAAATACCCGGCAAAGATCACAATCCAGCAGACTACAGTATATGAGCTCAGGGGTATCCCATCATGATTAAATTTATCAGACAATGGAACAGAAATCGGACTACTGGGCAAGACTGTAAAGAATTTCAGTGAACTGGGCATTTCAAACATTTGGGAGAAGACAAAAGAACAGAGAAGCAGGTAATCACAGATACTAGAAAAACCTTAAAGGTTCACGTTGGTGGTTTCTAAGATTGAAAACAAATTACAAATGAAACTCTCACATCTCCCAGTGATGCACAGGTTTTTTCCATTCTGATGCTGCACAGCTCTTCCAGGTTTCCACAAAGCATTGAATTCCAGATGAATGACAGAAACAAACAAAAGGACTGATATTCACATCTAACTTGCTCCAAAACGTTTTAAGTAAAGCTGAAGAATACATCCATCCATTATTTTCCTCTCCATTGTATAACTGTATTTCCTCTCGAGAACTTTGGCAGAACAGTTTTCCCTAGTATAGCTAAAGCCCAGATTTCACTTTATGTAGCCGTGTATCTTGCAACATTGGTAGAAAAGTTTTGCTTCGTTGAATATCAAGGACATTTACATATGTATTTTTATACCCTGCTCTTATGCAAGGTTGGCTTTTATGCTGGAAGGAAATGGTGCATGACATGAAGTGTAATTAAAACAAACTGAATCGGAACACACTGAGTGCCTTTCCAGAACAAAAGCTGAAAATAACCCAAATAATTCACTAGATAGCACAATTTGTTTCCAAAACAACTAATGTGTAAGGATTATACAGTGTTAAATCCTCGGCAAAGCAAAACATATCTAGTGGTGAGAAGATTTTCTGATTTTTAGACTACATAGAAAATTTAATCTCGCTTCAAGACACCATTGTCAAGTGCCAAATTGAAGTACTGAATTAATAAAAATCAAATCTTTTCTCTTAAATTCCTAAAGATTTTATGATAGAGTTAATCAATGCTAAACCTTCACATTAAAAAGGTCTAAAACCATTTTTTTTTATATGGTGCACGTCCTTGTTCCTTTGCTCTGTCCAAGTTCTGCATTTTTTTTCCAGATTCACTGAACACATCACAGCAGCAGAATGCTCCAGTATTTCCACTTATAAGCCTCATGAATGATGTGTATCCAAGTACTTTTGATTGTCTCTCACTCACACCCACGCACGTTCAAACTAAAATCATGCTTACAAACCACAGTCCAGCAATCAAATCTCTGAGAGTTTATACTCACTGCCTTTCATGCTGTTGTAGAGCAAATCCCATCTATGCTACTTAAACTTACAGCACAGCTTTCTAACCACTGAGCAGCAAAATTCAACTGCCTGCCCCCAACCACAGCCGAGAACACTAACCACAGAGCTCCTTAAACCCAATGCCACCCACACAGCCTCCTCAGCTGAATCCACCCATCAAACAAGCTCATTAATGTTGCACGGCAGTGCTAACCACTGATCCACTCAAGCCCACTGTGCAGTTATCATCGCAAAATCAAACTTTGTGGTCCACAGGCCATAATCTATCAATAAGATGTAGTCAAATTTATCCCAAAAATATGCCAGTCATTTACCCAAGACATCAATGTCCACTAACAAACACTGACAACACAGAAACTCCACATGTGCTACGCTGAAACTAAAGGGAGCAAACAAGGGGGTGCAAATAGGACTCCCACTGCATAACAATTTTACTCTATTATACATTTAAGAGCAGAAGGCTCATGTACAGATTGTACTTAGAAGCTGTATTGCTATTCTGCTCCATATTTTAACTCCATGCTTCTGTATATTTACTCAAAACACAGTACCTGCACAAGTACTGTATCTATGTCTCATAAAACCTAAGGGTCAGATTCTTTCTCAATGGAAGTCCTATTGGTTCAATATTAACCCACTGAAGGTAAGCAGGTGTGAACCTGGTCAGTACCTGGATGAGAGACCTCCTGGGAAAGCTAAGGTTGCTGCTGGAAGAGGTGTTAGTGGGGCCAGTAGGGGGCGCTCAACCTGCGGTCTCTGTGGCTCTAATGCCGCAGTATAGTGATGGGGACACTATACTGTAAAAAGGGTCCGTCCTTCAGATGAGACGTACAACAGAGGTCCTGACTCTCTTTGGTCATTAAAAATTCCAAGGCGTTTTTTGAAAAGTGTAGGGGTGTTATCTCGGTGTGCTGGGCAAATTTCCCATAGGCCTTTACCAAATCATGGCCTCCTAATAATCCCCATCTATAACTTGGCTTCATCACTATTTTCTCCTCACCGATAGCTGTGTGGCGACCAGACTGGTGAACTCTGGCTACCGGAGCATCATCCAGGTGGGGGCTACACACAGGTCATTGATGGGAGTCCCCATTAGGCACATTGTGTGGAGTGCCCAGAAAAGTGCTTTATAAGGGTAAGGAATAATAAGAACAACACCAAACCCGTTTTATGCCATCATCTGGCTATCATTGTTATCATCTGGTTCAACAGGCTGCCAGCTGATGAATCCTTCTAGATGATCCTAAAGCTTGACTTTTTAATAATGGGCATGGCAGGATTATGAACTAGCACTTTACTTGCTAGCAGTACCACACATTCAGAAAGAGTTAACTGCACATCACCCTGTCTCTGATCTGGACCAGCAGAGGAAGGATCCAGTCAGAGCAATGAATCACCCGGCGGGGACTTGTAAGGCGAGCGGCACTGCATCACAGCTGCGAAGGAGACCGCCAAACCCAGGAAAGGCACAACGTACAGGAGAAGCTGGGAAAGCAGAACACAAGGCTCCTCCAGAGAACAGTCTGTCTGCATTCTTTATGGAGGCAGGGGAGAAATCATATCTTGTGGTAGGGCGGTCCTGTTAAAGCCATAGCACTGAGAGCCTTCCCACCAAAGCCAAAACCACACTTTACTGACGCTTTCACGGCAAAGCTGCCAAAGTTATCAAAAGAGGCAAAATCTGTTCTTTGCATTCTTGAACAGCAGCAGGACTAATGGTTTTGTTTGAGTTGGCCACTCTGATTCTGTTTTTTTTTTTCTGTTTTCGTTAAAATTGAGGATTCGATGCCATTAACCTTCTCAAACCATACCAATGTTGATTTCTTACAGCCAGCCTGTTCTCTTCACCATTCAAACACTGCCGTATCACCAGACTCTAAATCACGATTACTCAGAACCTCCTCTTGAAGTCCTGGAAATAACACCCAACAGGTAAAGAAATCAAAATAATGTTTAAAGAACCTAACAACAAACCTAGATTCAGAAAAGGACACCCATTGTTAACTAGACACGCATACCTGTTAAAAACGGTTTTAACCAAAGAAAACCACAACCATAGCGACTGCTCTAGGCAAGGGAAAAAGGAAATAAAAAATCACCTGCTGGCAAGTGATTAAATACATTTCTACTCCTGTTATGCATTCCAAATCTTCTATTTTGTGGTTCAGAATAACCTTTATAATAGCTCATTTCAACTCTGGCTCTGGGATTTCTGAATGAGGGTGCAAACTGAAACAGATGGAGCAAGGTAGTGACATAAGGGTAATATTTAATTATTCAAATCTGAATACCTCCTGGAAGACGTGCAAATGAGCAATGCAACACATAAGCTAAGGAAATAGCTAGGGAAACCACATAACCTTGATATTCTAACTAAAAGACAGAGTGTTTCATCACATTCTCTCCAATTTGGGACTACATATCATTATTCTATTGTGTATAGCATAAAAACACAAAAGAAAAGTTTTCTAAAAAATCTAGTCAAAAAAGGTCAAATCGGTGTTAAACACATGACATTTATTTTCAAGCGTATCTCACTGCCCACTGAGACACTAATGAACTAAAGGGTTACACTCCACACACAGGCAGGAACCAAAAGAGCACAAGAATGTAATTTATTTAAATTCCACTAACAGACAGGACTTTTGCCCCCTCTACATTCTTGTGCACTGTGCTTTATATTATTCACTGAACAGAACAGCTGAGGAATCACATTTGTGGTGTAAAAAGAAAGGGCTGACATTATAATCAAGGCACTCAGATGGAAATAATATTTATCAACAATGTGCCTATTCACTGGTTTCTGGAAAGTCGATGAAATACTTGAACCAGTCTCAAGTGTGAAATGGGCCAAAAGAAACAGACAATATGCCCCTGCAATCTTTAAATGGGTCTGAGAAATACAAATGAAGTTGCTTTGAAGTCTTGTTTCATTATATGGAGAATATCATTTAACCTTTAATGCAATAATTTACAAAAATAGTAAACCTCTCAATTTTCCTAGGAGATCACTTCTGTACTTAACATCACATTTTACAGTGCAGAACATCTAGATCAGTCTGGAGCTTAGAATATTTGAAAGCCCGGGTTTGTGAACCCAGTGAGTGCTTTACTTGGTGTCTCTAACTTGTCTCAAAATACAGTACTGGCAGCACTATCTGAGAGACCACCTCTTCAGTAATCTCCCCCCTGGAAACAGCATGCCTTAATGAAGCTTACTGGAAGACTTTATTTCCCCAATAGTGAAAACAGCTGTTCGGGTGCAAAAGCCAGGTTTTAAAAAAAATACCAAAATAAACTGCTCATGTCGAGGTCTGTTGCACAGTAACTACAGTGACATATGCTAAGAGCAGTCAATGATATGCACGTAAATGATATTCATGTACAGAAACTACATTATAACTAATATTCTATTATAAATGACCATATACATATTCAATGAAATAGGAACTATATGATCATCAGCATTTCAATATAAATGAATTACTGTTTATGTACATATATCTCACTATTTGAGATAATGCCATTATTATTCATTATTTATTTACATTGAAAAAAAATTGTTCTGTGAGGAGCATCGACTATACAAATTAATCAAATTGAATAATGAATAACCACAGATAAATAATACATTTTAAGGTTTCTCTCCAATTTCTATTTTATGCTTAATGGCTGAAATATCAGGAACGCCCAACAACAAAATATGGAACTGCTGTGAGCTCAGCCCTCTTTTTTTCAAGCAGAATCTGATTGAGCAGAGGTTGTAATAAGACCAAAGGTATGCAGAAACAGAACTGTCTATCGCACCTCTTTCAGAATTCAACAAAACTGATATCTAGAGACTGTTGTGGCCAAGTAGAGCAATAAAAAAGTCTCTCATGTATCTCAAAACAGTAATGCAGTACTTACTACAGACACAGACTATTCATTTGACAAGGGGCTCCTAAACGAAACCTCAGGCACTGTTGTGTAGGTGTTTAAATATAGGAATTAAATCTATGTAATATTTTACAATTACCGTCTATTTGCATGATGAAATTCATGAAAAACTGGACTGCCACATTCAAAGCATCTTACATCTGAGCATGCATTTTCCTTAGAAATGTGTGAATAACACCTTTCAGCTTTTACACAAAGCCTGTACAGACTTAACCACAGCCAAAATCTTTTATGAATATTCACTTCAAAGCTAATTAATTACGGGGTATCGGACAGCGAGCTGAATCACACTGAAGAAGGGCTTGAAGAGGGCAGGTGCAGATATTTCAACACCTTATTCTTTTCAAGAACATTCCCAGACATTTGCACAGCCATCTCAACACCTTCATATTATAAATGCTGCAAAAGTACCCGAGTATGTTTATAAGCATCATTTAAACAGCATGCTGTTCAAATTATACCCATTATTTGGATATTCAATAGTAAATCTGAATGCTGCTTAAATTACCATACCTTAAATAAACTATTCTCATATGTGTTGATAATCTTCCAACACGCCACAAAAGTTCCTTTATAATAGATATGCCACACCACTATTATATAAGATCTGCAGTGAAACACTTAGGTTTGAAGGCTTCTTAATTTAGTTAAAACAGTGGTAGCACAGTGGTAGTGGTATGTTCAATCTTATTTAATTGAACTGCTATTACATTAGCATTACATCTTTTAAATTTTCTCTTTCACAGCTTCAAGCCTGATTGTTAGTTTACATGTCCCTCAGAGGAACACAGAATGTTTATAATCGATTTGTTTTTAAGCACCCAAAGTTAAAGACTGTGTAAACCTAAAGCTAATGTGAGGTATCATTATTCTGCACTGGTTGTCAAGGAAACAAGCAGCCACACTTTTGTACATTGTATGCCTGGGAACTTTTTGTATGCTGGGAACTATTATATCTGACACGGGCCATAAAGCCACTAGCAAATTCAGCCTGGAATAAATTGTTCGATACAAAGGAACGCTGCCAGTAAGCAAAACCTGGAATACCACCTCGAGTTAATTGTGTTTATTCATTCCAGGCACATGGGTAAGGCTGGAAATTTTATATAAAAGAAAACATAAGTACATTACCATTAAAAATCCTGGTTTCTTTTGAAAGTTAGCTTTTGTAAGCCTCCATTTCTCAAATGAACTCAACACAGACTACCTAAAGTAGAACAAATAATTTATCTAATCATTATTACAATTGGTTTATTGTTCGTGCATGCAGTAACTCATATGGATAGATAAGCCCAACTTTTTTTTTAAACTAGCAACAGCCTTCTGTGATCCAGAGCTGAAAGAAACAGCATCAGGAGTGAATCCATGTCATCCAAGTCACTGCACTGCAGCACAGTCACATTCACCTGGGTTCAAAAGTGCAGCCGTCTGCATAAATTATTTTCATCAGCTGGGAAATTGATGAGACAATGAAAGACTCGCTGAACACCACCTCTCCACCCTTATGAGTAAGATACTGCAGAGAGGTAGGGATTAAACTGAAGACAAGTGAAGAAAAGAAAACTGTGCCATTTGTATGCTGATGTACTACTTACAGTACTTTCCCAGAGCAACTCACGTGAGCAGAAACTTTACTTTCAATTTATTAGGAAAAAACATGGATGTTTGTAAAGAGGTTCAATGTAAAATCAGGAAATATGAATTAGTCTAAGATTTTCTTGGAGTTTCTCATATAAAGAATCTGCAACTGTAATTTCTTGTAAACATCCTTTGCAGAAAACTAGAAAACTGAGGTGTCCATTTTCTCCTGAATTGTGACCAGGGGTTACGGAGATTCACACACAGGTTTCTAGGAATGATTAACCTTGGGAATACTGCAAAGACCACCCTGCAAAAATGTAGCAAAGGATAGCAGTGTTTTTTTTTTTGTGGGCATCATATTATTTAAGATAATAACTCTGTCCTGAATCCTCCATAAGATCCCTCTGAAACACAGTAATGCTCTGTTAATGAACCCACTATATCAACCATAGATGTTAATCATTAATGCAAACTGGGATTTTCAGGTTGCTGCTCCTAATAAAATCTCCCAATCACTTTTGGGCTGAAACCCACATAGCTTAATGTCTCTTTTTTTAAGTTAATAACGCAAACCGCAAAGTAAGCAGTCCAGTCAGCAAAATGTACAAAATACAGTTTTTAACCTACTTTGCTTAGAGACTTACATTTAATGAAGCATCTCAAAAAGTGCTTCTTAACACACTTGAATGGTTCTCTGGAAAAAAAAACTAAACCTTCAATCCCTCTTCCCCATTTGGAGAATCTGAGCCAAGAATATGGTTTTGCTGTGATCCAGAAATCCATGGCTGGTGCTCTGATTTCAAAGGGATATTCCCACTGCTTAGCCCTAACAACTGGCCTGAAGTGTCTATTATCCGAAGAAAAACTACAGTACCAAATTAAACAACTACAGTTCCCCGCTGCATCCTCACCTGCCTGCAAGCTGCAAATATTAGAGCAGGTTAGAATATATACTGGGGCTACAGCTCCAATACCGGGCCAGAATGTCAACAGGTCAAGGTTATGGTCTAAAGCTAAGCCAAGCACTCGCATTCCTGATCTCAATCCACACTTTACACTGAGGACAAACTCGTGGTGTGGAAATTTATTACGTGCTTGGATTCCAGAAAGGATGTGGAACCTTGGAATAGCTCAAACAGGAAAAAATGGAACACTGGCAGAAACACAAGAAACAAACAATGCGAGTGATCCTTCCATTTATTAGTAATATCAAGCTTCAGTCACAAAGCACTTCAGTGATCCTATTCATGGATTTTTTTAGTTACATTCATAAAGCTTTCATGGCTGAAAAAAAAACATGTCCAAGGTCTGA
This sequence comes from Lepisosteus platostomus, assembly GCF_059453375.1. Taxonomy (NCBI): domain Eukaryota; kingdom Metazoa; phylum Chordata; class Actinopteri; order Semionotiformes; family Lepisosteidae; genus Lepisosteus; species Lepisosteus platostomus. The sequence continues at coordinate 15,260,548 of NC_142620.1, forward strand.
GGTGCTAAGTGGTAGGAAGTGCATAACTATGTCCTGCAGACAGGAATATTCTCGTACCCAGTAAAGACAGACTAAAAAGGCATCATTGTGCTTGCTTACAGTAAAGACTAAGATGTAGCTTTTGGCTTTGGTCAGATGTCCTTCTGCCTTTGCAAAGTGAGAAAAATCATCAGCGAGCAGGGAGACAGTTTGACTGATGCCAGCAGCCATATCACCCTGCAACCCACAACTGGCAGCCCACTGAAGCTAAGCAGGTGTGAGCCTGGTCAGTACCTGGATGGGAGACCTCCTGGGAAAAACTAAGGTTGCTGCTGGAAGAGGTGTTAGTGGGGCCAGCAGGGGGCGCTCACCCTGCGGTCCATGTGGGTCCTAATGCCCCAGTATAGTGACGGGGACACTATACTGTAAACAGGCGCCGTCCTTCGGATGAGACGTAAAACCGAGGTCCTGACTCTCTGTGGTCATTAAAAATCCCAGGGCGCTTCTCGAAAAGAGTAGGGGTGTAACCCCGGTGTCCTGGCCAAATTTCCAATTGGCCCTTACTAATCATGGCCTCCTAATAATCCCCCTCTATGAATTGGCTACATTACTCTGCTCTCCTCCCCACTGATAGCTGATGTGTGGTGAGCGTTCTGGCGCACTATGGCTGCCGTCGCATCATCCAGGTGGATGCTGCACATTGGTGGTGGTGGAGGGGAGTCCCCATTACCTGTAAAGCGCTTTGAGTGGAGTGTCCAGAAAAGCGCTATATAAGTGTAAGCAATTATTATTATTATTATGATGTGAGACAAACCCCACACAAACACACTTCAATAAAAGCACTAGGATCCAATTTGCTCTCTGATGCCTTTCCCTAAACAGCTATCCTTCAAGTTTGTTGTCAGGTTTTAAAAGGTCAAAAAGTTATAAAGCCACACATGCAGAACCAAAGGCATCTGGGCAGTTCCTGACAAAATAAAACAATGAACAGCAGGGAATGGGGTTTCCTTTCTCTCTGAGCCATGCTGTGCTGACTCTGTACACTCCAAACAATCAAACCTGCTGCATACACAGAACACATCTTAGTCAGTTACAGAAACAAAAGCCCAACAGTCTCTTTTGTGAAAGACGTGAAGTGGATAAAAAAAAACTTCCAATTATTAAATACGTCTAATGGAATTGATGCATTTTCAAAAATGTGAATATCTGCATAGTGAGCAGAAGCTGCAAACAATTAATTACCATCTCAAATGAGATTGAAGAAATTAAGAAGGCATTTTACAACCCTAAATTCTTTCCCCTTAGCAAACAATGAACTTTTCAGGTTTGGTTGTCAGTAATTGGGTTTATCCCACATCCTGTGTAGTCCTGTTACTTTCTGCTTCATATTTCCATTTTGATGAACATATGAGCGGTTTCTTTTTTTCCTGCTTTATAATGCAGATAAAAGCAATGTATGTGTATGCCACCATCTGCACTACAGCCCACAAGTTAAAATCATATAATTACTGGTTCATATACCCCTCCAGATAGGAAGTAACGGCAATACTTTATTATATTTTTCTATGTGAAAAATGCCAAGCCTGCAGCAAAAGAATCAGACTATATATCCTCTTTTCCTTATCATATAATAACTTAAAACCCGAAATAAAACACTTTAAAGCTGAAACGTGGTCTGCTTGCACCATTACCATTCTTTATAAAAACATCCTATCAAGTTGTCTATTATGCCTTAGATTTAATTGTTGTTATATGCTTCAGTTTGGCTTACAGTTCAGTGTTTTTTTAGCCGAACTGGGTACTTTCAGCAAAAATGGAGGCCTGGAATTGTATTAAAATGCTGTCCCCCTTCCAAATGGTAGGTAGGTAAGTTAGGTCCCCTTTTCAGGCCATAAAGGCCCCTGAGGGAAATGGGGGCAAGGGCCACCATTTTTCGCAACCATCTGACACTGGGAGTGGAGGTGATGTGGTCAGCATCACGCTCCGGCTGGCCTATTACCCCCAGAAGGATTAACCCCGGTACTCACTTGGAAAGCAGGCTGAATGGACCTGGGAGCCGTCTGGAAGGAATTACAGCAAACTACATCACCTGCCCCTACCTGGGATTGAACCCGGGACCTTCCAGTCAGGAGCTAGACGCCCTTGCCGTCTGAGCTACCACGGCTCCCCCTGTTCCAAATGGACCTGCTGCACCTAGCCATCAGAAACCTTATGTCAACATTGAATTTCAAATTTCCAATCACTTAGCAATTCAAAAGTTTTTGTTAAAGCAGGACTTAATTTGAGGTACTCTTCCTGTCCTAAACAGGAACTGTATTGGATTTCCTAACTGGTGTTTAAGAGTGTAGGGATAGCACATGGTCATGCCCAACTAAGCATAACTATGTGGCTTTCCAAGAGCTCGGTTCTGCATCCTTCCCTCCACCCCATCATCACTCTTGCAGAAAACCCCCTGGTCGTCTCCACCTACTGCAGATGTTCTGATAGCCCTATCTTCATGAGCAGGCTGTTGCTGCCTGCAAACCAATCCCAAATGTTAAACTGAGCACGCATGAAACCCCTCGATGCCAGAGTTAGTCCTGAGCACTAAAAGTCTATGCATATAGCCCAGTTTAGTACCCTACAGAAATAAAAAGATGATAGGTGCTTTGAGATGCTTATACACATTCTGCACATCTTTACTGTGCTCATCAGGCATGACATCATTAAAAGAGGCCGGGGTGTTTTCACCTCCAAATCACCGCAAGGAGGTGTCTTCACAGAGCAGCACAATCATCGGGCGAGATCATACAAACAGCAATTACAACAGCAACATGTCTCATGATTCATATCACCTGTCAGTCACAGCGGATTCCGATACCAGTTTTATTTTACAAGAATACTATTAGAAAATTATACTACTACACTGCAGTGTAGACAATTTGAACACAATTCATAAAGGACATATAGTACATGTTAAAAGTCTAAATTATGCACTGGTAATACCTCATGTATAGTTTTGGTAACTCCAATGCAAAGCAGATATTGCTGCACTGGTCCAACCTCATTCCTGATCCTTTATAGGACCTAAAGGAAATATTCTACACTAACAAGATGAAGGAACTCAATCTTTTTCATCATAAATGGAGAATCTTGCAAAGGGTCCTGGTTCAATTATTCAAAATCATTAAGGTAACTAACTTAATCAACAATGAAACCTGAACCAGAGAACAACAGTAGAGACATTCAAGCAGAATGGAGACCAGGAGGAACTTTTTTGTAGTGCAAGTTGTGGGGGCCAGCCACGTGGTCAAAGCTGACACTCACGGCTTCTTGAGATCCTCAGATTAAATATCTACTTATCACCAAACCAGACTGAAGTTAAGCAACATAGAAGCCACTGTAAATGATTAACATTACTGTTAAGAGTAGTTCTAAATATAGTGCTCCTTGCTCTCTTGGTGAACTGCATTCATAGCAATATTTTAATAGAGAAACTGAACTAAAAACCTTACCTTGATTCTTGTCTCCCTGTTAAGAAGCTGACTAAGTATCATCTAGCACCTGCAGTAAATAACGACTGAGTGTTAACGACATTGTCTCAGCCAACACATTTCCCAGTTTCCACTAAGTCCATTATTGCTGGGAAATACCTGAAATCTAGTCTCACACACTGATCCTTGGCAGTTCCAAACAGGACATACTATCCAACTGCAATCTTTTCATCCAAGATTTACAATTATCTATGAAAGTTTATTACAGCATATGACAGAAGCTTTCCTGTTCTGAGAAGTACACGAGAAAAACAAGAAGAGAATAGTCGCACTAATGGAAAAGTTTTTTCCAGGTTACACAGCTTAAAAATGCATCAACAAGTGCGGCTTCGGTAAGGACACAGAAAAACGTCCAGCATTTCATGGCACTTGTGAAAAAAGAGTCAACTAACAACCATTGAGTATTAGATCAATATAATCTTGACACTACTCTATAATATAATCACTATAAATACAACAATATAATCTTGATCTTCTCCTACTGCCTATTTTGCCATTAGCAAATTCCAGGAAACAGCTAGCCATAGCTTCCATCAAAGGCAGGGATGGAATAACTCCAAACTCTTAAGTATGTGACCATTGTTTCCATATTTATTTTTAACCAAGCCCACCTCTGCCTTGTTTATCTCATGTTTGTTTTCCACCCTTAACCCCTGTACAACCAGTTTACTTTATAACTACTTAAGGATTCCCAGCCAAGATCAAGCACTATGTGTAGCTATGGAGTCTAATTCAAAATGTTCTGGACACATGCTGGATGTGAAGGCTTAAAACAGTGACCCCTCCTGAAATCACTTCAGTAGGGAGTGCCTTACTGGCTCAACAAGCTAAATCTCAAAGCCTGGTTGTAGAAGTTCTCATTAACTTAACATTAAAACTGGCCCTGCAGTACCTCGACTGAATAGGACAGAGATGTCTGGGAGTTCCCTGACTGGTCACATAACAGTAACCAGTGTTAAGTGGCTGCACGATTGTATGGTACCAGTGCAATTGGTGCATGTTCTCACGGTAGCAGTTAAGATGTACCATGTCCATTTCAGTTTATCAGTGAAAAAAATCTGACAGCTTCCTGTCTTACAGCAATTGTCTTCAAACAAAAGAGGTTTTCTTCAACTGACAGACAAGTTTTAATTTTTGTTAAAAAAAAGAAACGAAAGCTCATTTTCAGCCATGTCTTATTCAGCTGTATTAGCAACCCATGGGACCTGTAGTGATATTACCACTGGTATCACAGGACTGCCAAAATAACACATCAAACACCAGACTCCTAACATAAACCCCAATATGTGTTTAGGAGTACTATCAGTCTCCCAGGTACCTCTGCCCTGTTACATCCCGATGCATTAAAAACCTACTCGCCCTGATGTTGCACAAGTGGCTGGACTGGAATCTCCTGTTACCGAAAACCAGGTCCAGCCCAACCAAGTGACACATTCTGCATGTTCAGACAGCTCCTCTGTGGTTGTTGCTGTTATCTCAGCAAGGCAACAACTTGTCACTGGGGATGTGAAATATCCCTTTTAATATATCTTCTTCTACCAGTCACATGACTTTCACAGCATGTTGACCATCTGAAACGAAAATTACAACCTGTCTGGTTTCACTGCAGGGGCTCAAAACCATTTATCTTTCAGCTCAGAGAGGCACACAGTTATTGCTTCAAGAAACCGATTGAACACAATGTCCCATGACTACAGGCCGCACACTGGACAATTTTAAGTGGACTACATTCAGGAAAAGAAATGAGAGGTACTCGAAAAATAAACATTAATTTTCTTGTGTAAACACCTGTTCCTTTTTTTTAAAGACCAGGATGACCAGCTTTCAGGAGAAAACGGAAATGAAAAAAAAACATCAGCAAGTCTCAATAAAATAACATTTTTCTTCCTTTTTCAGCATCGCATTCTAGCATCTTGATGTTCATTAATATGTTTGCTCATCCAATAAAGAAAGATAAATGCCTTGGTCTTAATAAAATGCATTAGCTTCCTTTCTGACACTAGCTAATAAAAACACACTGGCCAATACAATTTATGCAGGATTCGTTGAAGAAAGAATTGGAACAGACTCCTGGACAATGCACTTAGCTGTGATTAACATCAGCCGTTAACAACTGGGGCAGAAACCTATGTAGAAGCATTTAAAGGAGACATCTAATTGAAAAAATAAATTTAAACTTCCTGACAAGGCAAAGTGCTTTCTGTAAAAAGAAATTTGACAGAATCGATGCACAGGCCGCAAAAAAGTGCCGACTGCTCAAGGAATGAGTGAGAAGAGGTAGGACCTAAGCTGCAGCAGACTCCCACACAACCTCACAACCTGCGCCAGCTTCACTGGAACCTCCCCCACTCTCCAGGGTCACATTCCTCCTGCCATCTTCCTACCCTGCAGCCACAGGAAGACCTACAGACCGCGGCGCTCACTGCAGAGCTCAAACAGAAATCCAAATCCCAGCTCATCAAGTCTTCATTCTTCCGGGGCAGTCAGGTACAGGAGGACAGTTCCTTCGTCAATGGAGCCTCTTTCTCCATCTCGTGACCTGCTTTCAACTCCAGCCCATGGCCTCAAGTCTAACAGGCTGTTTTTTTTTTTAACTTTAAATCAGAGAAGACTGGGGAAAAAAAAGTCTGCGTTTCTTGCTTGCCACAAGCACAGAGCCCGATGGATATTCACCCAAGGATTTTACTGTACTTTCTAGAAGCTGCCCAAGGGAGTGAGTAAAAACACTGAGCAGCTAAAGGCACCATGCCTAAATTTTACCCATACAATTAGCCCTTGTCTTTCACAACAATTTACTGTGAAAAAATACAAACATGAACGAACAGGCAGTGCACTTCCCTCTTCATCATTCTCTCTCTGTTGGACCGAGCCTCCTCAACAAATACCTTTAATACCTTCTTAAATACACAACATTGTTACTTTCAATCTCTTTCACAGTGCTTGCTGTTTGCTATTTATGTACAGTATATACTTTTTTTCTTAGCAACGCCGGTTTTTATTATGTTTTGTTGCCCCCCAGGGATTAATAAAATATTTTGAATTGAATTCTCTGTACAACCTAGAAGAATTTACAAATTGGAAAAGGATATACAGCTTGATACAATAACTTTTACTATACAACAGTGTTTTCAGATAATTCTGTCATACGCTAGAGAAACACAAAACATATTTTTGAAGTCCACTGCTTCTCCTATTGTTCATACCATTAATGTAAATTGAATGATTTACATTAACAGTATGAACAATGTACAGGCATTTGGTTTGCAAATTGTTTATATGAGAAAGAGGTGAAGTGTTTAAAGAGAAATCATTAAAAAACTGATTCTGTATTCATGTTAAACATACAAGTACTCTTGTTCCATAATTATACAAAGTAGGAATACTGAACAGAGGCTTATAAAAAAAAATAATCAGCCACTCATAGACACCCTATGTGAGAAGCGGGCAGCTCTTCTACAGTGTAGTTACTGTGGTGGTGCAGTAACTACTGCACCACCACAGTAAAAAAATTTTAAAGTTAGCTGCCATTAAAATGATTTTATCACAAGTTGTACTGTACTGCTCTGCTGAACAGCAAATTCACTGTATTTCAGCAACCTTTTAATATATAAAACCTAATCATTCATCTGTGTTCTTATTAATCAGCAGTTATTCTGCTCTTGCGTTATCTGTGCACATTACCAACAGAATGTGTGGCACTAAAATACAAGGTAACTCTTCCTGTAGACAGTTCTTGTGTTACTCAACAAAAGAGAATATGGAATCCACAGTTTCTTGCTAATTGCTAGGCCCTTTTTTTTACAAACTTAAAAGACATAAAGGGGAAAGTCTGCTTTTGGTTCTGATATTACAGACGAAGGAGCAAAAAAAAGCCAAGATTTAAATTCTAGGCTGAGACTTTGAATTAGCATATATTTGAATTCCCTTTATTGCCACTATTTAAATAAAAAAATAAAATCGAGATATCCAAACTAAACTTTTTTTATGCTTTTTTTCCCAAACTTTCGGCGGCACTGGTTAATTATGAATTGTGATTATACATGTAATGAAATCATTAGTTCTCAGAAAATACAATCAATTCTACAAAAATGAGTAGTAGGCAAGGAACAAAATCTGTGTTTAACAATTTTGTTTTAAACATGAGGAGCTACACACTTCCTTAAAGAGCTTTACTTAATTCATGCAGAACATATGTCTTCTTCCTTGTGCTTCTCTTTTTTAAAATGCCAAATTCATAAACTCCCAACACAGACAGCTTCCATCAAGGCAACACAAACGATAGGAAGGTTTAGCCTCCGATAACCTAGCACACTACAGCTTTCTACTAAGGTTTGTTATTTGGTTTGTACAAGCATGTTGTTGGCTCTTGTGTGCTGCCATGTTTCAGTTTAAAAAAACTAGAAACGTACTGTACTACTACAAAGCTCGTGGCTCGTTAACAAACTCTGTGATTTGCAATTACACAACTCAGCGATACCCTGTGTGCGCTTCGCCCCTCCCTGTTCCCTGGGCTCCCAGGTAGTTAATCATAGAGAGACTCATTCTAATGCACAGCCGCATCCCACAATTCTCATAAAGTCCTTGACAAGGCAGTTCCACTGTATGCCTCAGGCAGACCCAATATATCCAAAGGGACGTGTTGTTTATCAAAGTACTGTAACTGCAGGGGCTGGTTAAGTGGGTACTGATGCTACAGTACCCCACCACGTGCCAAGTTAATGGTGCTACTAAGAACTTTTTCCCCCTCTAGAGTTGCTAAATTGAGGAAAAAATAAAAAAAATCCAATTAATGGATATGGCATTAAAAACACAGCACTTAGATAAAACATGTTACTAATTACTACAATTCAAGAAGAGACCAAGCAATCAGTCTTTTAGTAATCATAAGCCAGATTACAGTTTGCCTGGCCTACTTAAAGTTTTGCCTGCATGCTTTTAACTTTTATGAGTTTAAGTGAGCTTGTTTTGTTAATTTGTTTTTGTGGTGCATACAATGCAGGGTTAGAAAAGTTGAGATTCGCTGACAAAGAAGGTAATGAGTCTTAGAGAAGGTACAATGCATGGTGATAATACCTGTTTCAGACCTACTGATGAGCTTTCCATCTCTTAGTCCAACTTTACCCAACTACAACAACTGAATGGATTGTACCACTTCCTAGTTACAACTGCCATCTTGCCTACTTAAGATTTATCTAAGGCAGATAAAACAGTTTGCACAGCTCCCCTAACAGAATGAAGTACAGATCAGTCCGGATAAGTGGCTGACATAACTATTACTAAAAAACCCAACACCTGTTATTGATAAAATAAATAACAGAGTAAGCTTTTTAGAAACAGTCCTACATATGGCCAAGAATATTTCTGGTAGGAGAATTTGTGGTTTATATTTTCCCCATTTGACACAATAAAAACTACAATTGTCCACACAGTACTAAAGAACAGCCCAAAATTGACCTTAATAAAGTTTCACAAAAATATAAGTGTCTCATCAATATATCTGCACGGTGGACACTTCTATGGATTTAGTAAAAATTTCAAAAAGATCAAATCAAACATAAATCAAAATGACATCCAGTGTGTGGGAGTCTTATGTAATTTAAGAATCAGCCTAGAAGGAAAAAAGCTTTGACAAACAATCCACTTGCAATTGCAATGATCCAGGAGACATCTCTTCTATTTCTCATTAACAGACTAAAACACTTACATAACTAGATGATGATTCTTAGCATTAATAATAATGTTAATTATATATTATATATTATATAAATATATTAAACATGATCAGTTCTCATTTTTCTATAAAAAATGTAGTGAAAACTAAGTCAGAACAATGGTTTTCTCTTAATTTGCTCAAGCATCTTCGTTGTTCTACTCCCTGTAAAGCTGGCACACCTAGGAACGTAGACTGACTTCAGTTACTTAAGGAACAAGTAATAGGTTTATTCCATGCTGAAAAAAGAAAAGAGAAAACACAACGTTTCGGTTGTGAAGCCTTCTTTAGGTGACACCTGCAGAAGTGCCATTAGAGCAGTGAATTAAAAGGCTCAAAATGATCTTGTAAGGGATTAAATGAAGTAGACTAGAGTGGGGAGATTCAGCTCATTATTTAAACATCTGCTTGAAATGGTGCAGATTTCCCCAACTCAAAAAGTTTCCAACTGCTTTATTAAAAATTCAAGATTGTAATGAAAACCCGATCTGCAAACGTTACTCAAAATGCTTTAATAAATTGAAAAAGTGTGCAGTACTATAATTAAAATGGAGTGCTCATTATGTATAACACAGAGACGTTTGTCAAGACAAGGGTGTTAAAAGACCTGTGTAATGTGATTTGAGTACAGAGAGTTCATTTAACTTTCCATACCAACAACAGACACAGTTCTTTGGCTACAGTGCTAAATAGCCCCCATAAATGTTTTAAGTCTCCTACTACGTGCCCTCTTAATAAATACATAAGCAGCTCACAAAACACTTCATGTGACTCACCCAGTATTGCACCCGAGACAGTGATGCGGTAGCAGGTGGCTCTAACATGCTATTACACTGCACAACACAAGCTGTTACTTAGGTAGAGACCCTTGAGGGTAAATACTCGTCTGTTTTTTATAGGGTACCTTCCAGCTGTTTCATGACACTCAAGATGCAATAAAATGTCTTAATCACACATAAGACCCATGAATGCACAACGACTGTCTTACTCACTCACTGAAACAGACGTGGCGTTAGACATATGCAGCCTGTCAAAGTGAAGTAGTGTTGTTTCTGATTAATTTTTATTATAATCCAATTCCTATAAACTACAGCAGACTAATGTACCTGACTTTTACAAACCAGTTAATCATCACAGATGGTTGTGAACACAGTTGCACTGAATTGTCTTTCTGGGCCCGAGGCGAAAGAAACATTTTGATTTTCACTTCCATTTGTTAGTTTACGAGAGGTTCCTACTGTACACACAGGCCCAGAATGTATTGGAACTCATTTCATTTCTTTTCTTCAGGAGCAATAAAAATCCAATTAAGAAAAAGCACCATTAATGTGTAACCTTCATGGAATACAGTAAGTGTGGTTTCAGTACACAAGCCTGTTGACTATTTCAGTTTTTTTAGCCAAAACCAGGAACAAGCACTCATGATCATACAAATGCAAATTTTACAAATGTATGTCAAGCTACAGAACCATCAGAAAAGCCAACCTAAATCATTAAGTTGTCTTGTCACTCTTTTTACTTATTCAACAGACTCCCTCTTCAACACACAAGATTTTAATTAACTTTGCATTACAATTATGAAGTCCCATTGCACTCAGGAATATGTGGCCTGTAAATAAGTTTTAAACTTAAGAGGAGAAAATAAATTCTGAGCTACAAGATAAAATCTAATGTAATTCCTACAAATTATGGCAATTAGGTACACAAAATACAACCTCAAAGATTACAGGCTACATGTTGCACCATAGCCAAGTACTTAGAAGCTACCTGCTATAGCAGTGCACCCCTGCCCATCGCACTGAAAAAAATAAGGACTACTAAAGATGACGTATCAGTATTATTCAAAGAGTACAAACTGTGAAAAGTATTATTTACAGTACACACTGGTGTCACATCCACTGTGTAGACCTCAGCCTGCCTGACTCACCACAGTCTTCCATATACATAAGTATATAAGTAGTTGCTGAAAATTTATGGATGAAGGAATATTTACATTACATACCTGTTTCTACTGCATAAGTCTTCATTTATTTTCCTTTTTCTTTGCAACTGAATCTTTCCTGAACCGAGCAGGAACAGGGTGAATAGTGAAGTGAAGCCATGTTGTAGGCCACAGAGCACATTATTTTGTTATTTTATACCTTTTTTATTTACCTTTATCAGTTAGACTGTGTTACTTCCTTAAATTATTATTCTAGTTATTGTATTTGTAATTTTAAGGGAGAAACATTTTATGTTTGCCATTGAACATAACCGCCTGCTTATCATTTACGGAAATATTTAGTGACCACTGTTTTCCCACTGTTTGCTATAAGTGGCATTTTCAGGAATTTAACCCTAGTGTTTGGTAAATGTGACCTGTACATACTTCAACATCTTAGTTGGACATTTCTTAAGTTAAGGTGTGGTTATTAACTAAAAAAATAAGAAAAAAAACTACTAACATTACAGACGAAATTACTGTAAATCCAGGCACATCCTACTTTACAGAATTACACCAGGTTGTTTTTTACCAACTTACAAAATGCAGAACTGTCTCAATTCTGAGCAAGGACCAAATCATTGGGGATAGAATTATCCGATCTCTAAATGAAATGCAAAAACTGTCACCTGTGGGACTCAAGTTGTATATAAACCTGTACTGCTGTAGTCAGTCATTGAGCCTATTCTGTTAATATCCATCAGCACATAATGCCTTGAGTTCTTCTGTCTGATGGGTAAAGAACATCTTTTCATGTCCATGAGCCACAAGATTTTTCAGCCACAAAAGTTCATTTTTCCGAGTGACTCCTCAGCTGTACATACACCAGTGACTGATGTCTTCTACCAACCTAGTGAAGCTCAACATTATCAGACGTATATAAAGAAGTTTAATATTAAGCAGCATCTTTAAAATCTTTCAGCTCCAACAGTGCCTGACAACAGCATACTTAAAAAGGACAGCAAAAAAGCAGACATCAAAACAATATAGCCAAATGAGTAATAACAGCTGAGGGTATTTTATATAAAATACTTTATCTTAGGTGATTAGGGTTTGCACCAAGAAATTACATTCCTTAAGTCATCACATCTCCTGTCTGTGGGGTAAAGAAAAAGGGTTTGGAAAGGACACCTGTTCGTGACCATGACCCACCAAGAGATATGAAGTTACTTTGTAATCCAACCTACAAGACCTGCTTGAACTCTCCTTACCACACTCAAACAAGCACAAAATGATGAGAAAACAAACACACTATGAGCTGTTCTTCACCTTAGGTGAACCGGATGTATAAATAATACTGTTAACTATGCTAAGCAAGAAATGTTCAGTTACAAAAACAGTATTCTTGCAAATTGTTGGAAAATATGGAAAATAGAACCTATAACAATTTTAAGTGTTCGCAAATATTCAGCTAAATATTATGAAATTAATTCATAATAATTCATGCTTAGATGGTGTCCTCATAAAGTGTCTTAGTCCAGTTATTACAGTTCTTGAATTAGGTTGTTTTTGACTAAATCTGGTTCATATTTTATCATAGCAGCACGACCTTTCCTTTAAAAAATGGAGACTGTACCCCTCTGTTAGATCAAAGATGAATACTACGGGGCACACATTTCGTATTCGTATGTATTTTTCAGTTAATATACTATGATTTTTGCAGATTTTCTCATGTCATTGACTTATTTAAAGCTTAAAAAACTATAATCTTGTACAGAATGGCTGTGGTCAGTGTGTCACCGCGAACCCTGAACAGCACCGTGTCGGTGTGGCCACAGCGAAGAAGTTGGTAGTCTGTCACACTGATATGCAGCCTGATGTGTACTTTTAGCAACTACCGGACAGTATAGTTTCCTTAGTCCATTCAGTCTAAAATCAGTCTATCTGCTTCAGATGCTCCCTGTGCTGGCTAGGTTTACACACTACTGAAAGACAAAATATCAGAGAAAATCATTTTTCTAATTCCCCAGTATATTCCACCAAGAGAGACTGAAACTTATATTGCGGCAAATCAAGAACAACTCAAAATATACAGAAATTGTACTTTAAAATTAACTAAGAATGAAGAGAAGTCAATTCTGTAGGCTGGTCCAATTTACACAAATCAGTATTTATTGATATACTTGGCTAATGCCTTAATCCAAAGCAGTGTACATTTTTACACATATTATACAGCTGGGCACTTAACTGAAGAAGTCTGACTGAAGTACCTTACTCTAGGGTACTAGGATACAGCATTGTCACAGCCAGGATTTGAACCCTCAGCCTCCCAGTTATGAGTCCAGAGGCTTAAACAGTCTAAACAGAATTTTTAATGGTTCAATTTCCGTATGTACACATAACTGAAGACTTTTAGTTCAGCACATATGAAATTAACTTACTATGTCATTCAGGTATGGAATGTCAATTGTACAAAATATGTCCTAGATTACCCTATTTAAACGAGCATCAAAAATGTAAATATCATACCTAAAGCTTTTATCTTTTCAGGATTTGAAGCAAAATATATTTGTCTTGCAGTTACTAGGTTAAATGGGTAATTACTGGGTAGCAGGTCTAACAGGAAGTATAGTAAAAGTTTTATCATTCACATGGAATAGGATACATGCCACTTGAAAGCTTCTAGTTTCCGATCCTAAAAAGGGTAATTCTGCAGCTTTCCATCTCCTGTAGCACCATGACATATCTGTTAACAGTCTTGAGTGAAACTCTCAAGCAAACTGACAAATCTCCTCCTGGCTTCATCAGCCTGACCTGAATTTCCACAGACAGCACTAGGCCGAGTGGTTATGTAAGAAAATACTATACAGTCCTCAGCTGTACACACACCTATGACCGGCATCTTCTGCCAACCACTGTAGCTCAGCAACATATTAAAAACACTTTTTAGGACTTTTTTTTTAAATACTTGTATAAATATTAGCTTGATTTGCGTTGAAGTTAAGTGGCATCAGAAAAACATGTTATCCCTTTCAGTGCCTGACAACATCATGAAGGAGAGCAAATCAGCAATTTCAATACAGCTAAACAAGTAATCACAGCTGAGAGCACTGTAGGTCATTTTTATAAAATACTGCCGTGAGTAAAGTATCCTGACAAGAGCTGGCACTGAGAAATGACACACAGCTACCATAATGAGCACTCATCTCCATCATACCCAGCCCAGATGTGTACAGCTTCTACAGTTATAGCCTTGAGAAACCCAGGGCACAGCAGAGCTCTCACAGATAACCTACTCAAAACTTCTAACACTGCCCACTGTACACCCACCATGCCAAGACCAGTTTCACATGAGATGCTCTAAAGGCTTTCTCCATGTATCAACACTTTTTTCATTATCTTCAACAATGTACTCGCCGTCTGTAAACAGCTCTTGGCCACAACATTCTTTTGTTGTTTGAATTTTATATTCACACCAAACGGTGTTCTGCTATTCAGAATCTCTATGTAGAAAGTGCAATTCTGAAGGTGAAACAAAATGCTGCATCACCAGGCAAAAAAGAAATAAACCTGAACACCCCCAGGAAAAAGAATGTTGCTGGCTGGTGTATTGCGACAATGCAGAGTAGTGTTTAGTGCTCTAGACTCCTAACAGGAAGGGTTTAGATACAACTCCTGAGTGGGGGACTACTGTTGCTCCCTTTAACAAGGCACTTGACTAAGACTGCTTCAGTAAAAATTCCAGCTGTTTCAATGGGCACAAACAGAAATCACTTTGAACTATATAAACCATTAGTAGCAGTTTTTACTTGACACATAACTAACTTTACTGAAAGCTAAAGTTTCAGTAAACAGTGGTCAAACAGTGGTTCAGTGGTCAAACACGATTTCTCATCCAACCCTATAAGGAGAAACCACAGGATATCAGTCCACCTATTGTGAGCCACTTCTCTGATGTAAAATTATGGATCTCATGGTTAAAGGCACTCAACCCTACAAACTGTTAGATGTGGTCTACTGCAGCCTTGAAAATCGAAATGTTTCTTTCACAATATTCCCTTGAATTTTAAACCTAGCTTTATAGTTCCTCCATTTTTAAACTCCAATAAAAATCAGACTGGAATAAAGAAGTGAGTTTAAGATGCAGCTTATATCCACAGTAAAAAATATGTTGACTCCACAGCAATTGATATAGTAAGTTACAACACCAGCGCTGTTTAAAGCTCACAGAAATAAAAAGCAGTGCATAGTTTGCTTGTGTCCTTCTAGACTAACACACACATCACTTCACACCTGCCTGTTCAAACAGTGAAAAAAACAATCATTAATCCCCACAGTAAATGTTTACTTAGTGTTTCTGTAAATTGAAAGGTACACACATGTGGAGGGGGGGGGGCAGGGGGGGGCAGCTAGGTTTGATTGTTGTTCTGTTTGCACAGCTTTCCTCAGCCCTTCAGAGCTGAAAGAGATGACCTCATCTCCATTGTGCACACTGAGCTCCGGCCTATCCTATCAGCTGGCACTCACAGACCACCCCGCCCTCACAGGCACCTGGGATTCCAAAGGTTGATTAGAAAACGTTATCAAAGACATTGCCGCTTCCACCAAGACTTGCCAGTGGGCAGGATATACCTTTGCCTTATTACTTGCATGGCTCGGCTTCTTTTTACCGCTTAGTCAGTTATACTAGCAATCCAATGAAGTATGACTTTCCCCAAATATTGAACACTTGTTTGTAGTACTCTGTAACCCTTCTGCTAGTAGGTCAGCCTTGGAGGTGGAAAGGTACAGACACATGCTGTTAATCTTTTACTTGCCAAAAAATACAATTCAGTTTGCATTCCATTCCACAATCTGGCACACTGTCCATACTGTTCACTGAGAGAAGATTCCAATGGTGAACAGTTCTGATTGATACGGTCTACTGCTAAGAAAGAGAATGATTCGGGAGTTTGCATTAAGTTAAGATTCCAGTGGTGTGATTTTGGAGTGGGGACTAAGAAAAGAATGGCACCTCCTACAGTACAGTGTCCCCTATTGGGACGGTAGTTTGGAAGTTTCAGTCCAAAGTCACTGACGGATCCAACATTCCCACTTAAAGCAGCAAACCGGATTTTCCTAGAGGTCTCTCATGCCAGTACTGACCAGGCCCATCCTTGTTTAGCTTCCGAGCTCTGACAAGATCGGGCTACAAGGAGATAATGCCATTGCCAAGCCTCTATCTTCCCTATGGCAGCAAAAACCAAACCATCGCTTTCCTTTCTACAGGCCAAACGTCTAAGCACTTAGCTCGTCAAATCAATGGCCTAAACCTCATGCCCAATGTCTGGAAGCATTTGCTCTGCCAATACTAGGCGCTTTAGCACTGTGCTGGAGGCAAAGTAGAAGCCACCCATTCCAATGCCTACTGGAGCAAAACAATGTACTTTCCAATGCACAACAAAAGCAGGACATTTTGAGCGGAATAATCCCTTATACTGCAAGCTGCATTTTGAGGGACACATTCCGACCACCCTACATCATTATCTTCTCTTGAATAAGAGCTTTTGTACGCTGAAAGGGCTTTCAGCCAACCGCCATTTGCTGGTATCAGCAAGTCTATAATAAAATGCATAGTATATTAGCAACTAGCAAACGGTGGCAATTTCCTTATAAAAAATTATTCCAGCTGAAATGTTTTGAATCTTAAAGTAGTCTGGGGAATATTAATGCACACACACTGACATTTCACAGGGAATTAAAGTTTACACATCGATTAACGTATATAATCAAAAATGTCCTTTTAAGAGCCTGAGGTTCATTGGTCAAGCTATCTACTACAATATGAAATGATCAGGTGTAAGATTTGTTAAACTGAGTTATATAACTGTTGCAAGATATCTTTTCAGAAATTCACACCTTTCAGTCTTCTAAGCTAGTACACATGGAACCATCAAAATTTCAGCAAAGTAAGTATCAATAAGAACTCTAGAAGAAAAGCCTAGCAAGCATTTGCAATGTGTACAGCTCATAATTAGAAATACTGTACAAATACAGTGGTGACTCGAAATTATTTCAAGCATTTTTTGTCAACAGGTGATAAAAAAAACAATAGACAATGCAGAACCCTTTAAACAAGATAAATCACTTAAATGCTTAAAACAACAAATGCAAGTAAAAAGTCAATGTGGACAAAAGATTCAGAAGTGCAAATCTCAAAGGTTTAGAATGCAACAGGCAGGTCTACTTCTGATTTTGTTTCAGAGCAAATAATTGATTATTACATTTAGTTTATTGAATTTTATCCATACTAAATGAAGTCTGCACAGGTCATACTACTCTCATACAAAATTAAAATAATACAATTTTATTAATGAGCACTTTTCCAGCAAACTTAAAGCACTTATAATACACAACAGACACAAAAAAGAAGGGGAAAAACCTCAAGTTAACTGTGAAATCAAGAGTAAAACTTCCTTACAAATAATTTAAAACGCTGACAGTCGCAGTCCCCAATGGATTTTGGCATTCAGTCCTACACACATGGTGCAGTATACGAGAAGGGTCTATGCCCAATGCACAGAGCCTGAACGTCTCAAAATCAACAGATTTCAGATTGAGAGGACTATACGTGAGCAATAAATCTAGAGGTACATGTACATAGGCAGACCTTGATATCCACTGTAAATTTCAGTGGAAGCCAATGAAATTTGGATATAAGCATGAGTTAATTACTGAAGTAGATTAGTACTATTTAGTACACAAACCATATAATTCTGGACATACTGAAAAATTGTTGATAGTCTTGGTCCTGGCAGACCCCTGTATTCTCTCCTGGTTTTTTGTCCAGCTACATTCTTGAAGTCTTTTTTGAGGTCTGTTTTCTTAAATTCCTTTCAGCTCTTAAAAATTTAATGGGAATTTGTGTTTGGTCTGCGACCCTATGCACATTAGTGAATTTCAGACCAGCCCTCAGTCAAGTTGGTGAGCTGAACTGCAACCTATTGGACTGACGCAAATGGAGAAACACTCACCGTGGAAACATCCGACACATTGTCATTCCCACCAGTGTTTGTTCAGCATAAACTGGTCACATAATAAGAGCCTGTTATTCACAAACAATGGAGCAAAATCTTAATTACAAAGTTGAAGAGAGACTTCATAAACTTCTGTATGCTAGCATTGTTGGAAATATTTTTTGAAACCGAGGCCCGATTGCAGAAAACAAAGCAAATGAGTTACAGACACCAACTAGAACCAGTAATCAAGGAAGTTGGAATGAAACCGATCAGAACAAAAAACAGCAGACAAAGGGGTCCTCCTGTAACACAATTGAGAGCCATACTAAAACATATAAACCAGTATGTAAGGCACTGCATTAATCTACTCCTGATGAAACAGAGGCAAGTATCAACATGCAGTGAAACAAGTGTTTGAATCAAAAGATCTGACTAAGAAGCTGCAAGTGAATACAAACAAGTACAGGTCACAACAGAGAACCCTGTGGAACACCACTAATAAACTACCCACTTTTTATTGCTTGGACACTCGTATCAGTGATTCTTGAATTGTTCTTTATTCTTATTTTGTGTTGTATTATAACATTGCATCATGTTAAATTCCAAACATTTCCTGCTAAATCACTCTACAATTTCCAATCTTTGAAACATTTTTACATTTCACTTTGGATAAGGCCATTAGGTCAATATTATTATAAATGACTAACAGTTCAGTTGAACATTAAACAAAAAGCAAAGACCAAAATAGGTATAGAGATAAAGAGATTGGTCCTAAAAAACTCTTGGCTAGCTCCACCTCTTAACTGAACGTCTACAACAGGATGACTGACCAGCATGTACAAATAAGATTTAGTGTGGCAGTGAAGAATATGTGACATTTCATTAAATGCCCTGTCTAGTTTCTGACTGCAGCTGCCACTATTTGCCCTCAAAACACGTTCATGAACCAATCATGTATTCTGTGTCAGTCTGAAAATTTGCCAATCACTTCACGCAATGCTAACTGGCAGTGTTATATCTATTTCTATATTATTATATATCTATTTCATTGTTTAAAAGAGCATTTCCTTCGGTACACAACAGAAGAATACTGTCTAATAACAGCTAAGTGAAACATCCCAGCCGACAGTTCAGTTCACATGTGCAAATTAAAATTAATTGTCGCTCCTAAGGTATTCTAACCTGAATAAACAGCGTTTGAGATTAGGTCTTCCACTTCTTGCAGACATAAGGACACTGTCACAAAGTTCGCCTCAGAAATGCTTTGTAATGAGGGAACAGCGTGTGCTGCTTTCTAGATTTCCACCCCTGAAGGGCACAACTGATGAAGAGATGCTGCACATCTGACAGATTTCCATTGCAAAGTAATGACTTTTACTCACCTTTCATAAATTACATGACAAACCTAACAATTACATTCAGCAATTCATTATTAACAATTAGTGTAATTGCTGCATGCTTATTTAAATTGGAAGCCACTTAATAAAACCATATTTTGTTAATGCAGCTTTTCAGCTGGCCTACTTCCATCACTGCACCCAGTTTCACCACTTCCATAACTTCCATAATGTGTACAGATTTCATCCTATTTATTTTTACCCCTTTGGATGTGACGCAATGTGAAGTCAAAAGGAATAGTCAAAGGGGAATAATGGGGAATTGGCATCCATGAAAATACAATGTAATTTGCCATGCTCATTCAAATCTAGCGCCTGTCCGAAGTATTGTTTTATATTATATAACAAGTATTTAAACATTAACTGAAGTGCTAGTAATTTTATTATGCAGACCTCAACGTCTACTTTACAGAACACGCGCTTAAAAAATTAAGACTGAAGTCCCTGACTCGCATGCAACTAAAATAAGAACATACAATGGGTCAGTTTAAGTGCCAGCATTTTGGTTTGGCGATTTAAATGGCAGTAACACTGACAACAGGAGATCTGTAAGCCTGCTCTGAACTACAGTACAGGTGCCAAGTGCACTTTGCCTCAGATACGAGCTGGCTGCTTTTTGGAAAGTGTCTGCTATATTTAAAAAGTTCTCAATGCATTGTAAGGTTAAAAAAAGGGAACAGAATACACAATGCTGTTGTGCGACATTCTTCAGAATTTGGAAAACCTTTGAGGTTTTTCAAAGCTTTGTCATTTTTTTACTGCACATATTTGAAGATCAGCAGCACTTGAAGCAACCTCCACTTTGATGTTCAACTCACTGAAACTTTAGATTACCAAGCAAACCCACAAAAAGAAGAGATGTTTGAATCTTTTCCAAATACCACACAAATAAACATAAAAGAGGCAGAGAGATTGGAACATGCTTTTATAAGCTCAGCTGTGATGCTTACTAAATTTAGTCCCTTTTGGAGGAAGGGGGAGGAAGGAAAACAATTATTTAAAACAGAACAATTTATCACAAGATAACACTTAGTAATTCATGCCTTTTCAGAGAAAGCTCACCAGCAGATGTATGGTTGTCAAATTTCAAAGCTTCTTGCTCCAGAGCAAATTGTGTTCCCAATTCTTTGTAAGCTTCTGCAGAAAAATCAAGGTCCTAATTTAGCCAAGGAGACAGGGTTGGCATGAAATATAGCTCAAGTTTTCACTTAAAATAAATTTTCACTGGATTTTACCTGAAAGATCGAAAAATGAAAAAGTCTGTACTGGAGCAAATATCTTGGAAATTATGCTGCTGGCATTTGTAAAGTCCCTCCTCTCATCTTGAAGACGTTCTCGAGGACAAAAGGCTCCAGTGACCAACCTTGCTACCACACATGACCTCATGGTAAGCAGACAGTTTGATTCAGGTCTATACAGAACAATTCAAACATTATGGAATCCACTTCAACACAAAAGTGTTAAAGCTATTTTTGGTGTGAAGGGCATCTACAGTTACTTTGACCAAACCTTTAACACTCGTGCAAATGAAAACAGTGCTGCCTAAAGCAAACCAGTCACATTATTTAAAAACAATGAAAACAACTTGTGCGGTATTAATGTATATAGAGCATGTAGCATTTCATTCAGACATGCAGCATCAGTAGAACGTTACTGTTCATTGAAGACACTTGGCACAATATTTCATTTTCTCTGCGATTTATTCATTCCCCTGTGCTCAGCTTCAACATCTAACCTTTTTACATTTAATACCATGTTCAGAAACAGAAAGAAAAGGTGCTGTTCTAATAGGTGCACTTTGGAGTTTTTTGGTGTTTATTTATTCAGCAATAATGATGACAGAGTAAGATCCAGGATTCAGCCTGTTGCAAAACTGAAGACATATGTACTTATGTGCATATTTGACCAATTGTCTACAACAAAAGCTAGAGTACTCACATAAACCACTAAATACAAATTTATGTACAAAGGATATGTTTTAGGAATAAGAACAAGCCCTAGAAAACCATTGGGCTCTGATATTCTAAAGCTTGGCAACCACAGATTTAGCATTTCCTGATTGCAAACAGAGTATGCTACTATAAATCCAGTTACACAGGCTTCTCCTTAAAATTTCCAGATTAAGTCTGTATTAAGACTGTATAAACTATTATCAGGCATAATGCAAGAAAAAAAGCAACAGAATTATGATATTGCGAATAACACTTCACCGAAACACTATGACCGCAATTGTTTACTTAGCCTAAGTAAACAATTTTAAGATATAAAGCTTTTTGATTCAGATGCTTCTACAAAACGACTTGTTCATAGAGACAGAGAACCTGTTCACGTTTGCAGATGCAAAACCAGTTGAAAAAAGATGCAACGCTCCATAAACCTTTCATCGTGAAATATTGTCATGCAATGAACAAATAAAATCTTGAAACCACTGTTTCCTTCACAATTTACACAAACTGCCCAGAATACATGAGGCAGACATTCAAGACAAAGCCGATATTTAAACTGTACCAAGCAATGGTCAATGTATCAGCACTTTAAAATGATGTCTCAAAACAAAAACTACAATTCTTAATTCACCTATCTTTTCCTGCTATCAGTCAATAGAAAATAATGTATAAATCATTACATTTTTACAGCTTTTTTAATCCCGAAGGATTCCAAAATGCTTTCCGAACAGGAAGAGCCCACTTCATTCACCACTGAAATCCACCTGGCATTCCCTAGCAGCCATTATGTGCCAGGAGGCCCACTACACAGCAGGTCAGGAAGAGAAGTGAAAAATAGAAAACACTGCAACTATTATTTTAAGGGAGAACTTTTTTAAGAGAGAATGTGGCCAAACTGAACTAGAATGGATCAGAATTTAGCCAGGTGGTCACTGAAATCACATACCTCCTCTTACAAACAGTGCCACTGGATCTTTAATGACCTTGCAGTCAGGATTTTGTTTTAACATCTATGGATTTGTTCCTGAGCAGCAGAGCATCACATCTAGTACTAATCCAGGGTGTGAATCATCTAAACAATGCATCACCGTGAATCTGCTTTCAGACACTACACCACTCTGGTCTGGTGTTAACAAAATTACATTGAGCCATCTGACTGGAATGAAGGTGACTGACACACACAGATATGTCAGACGTTACATTCAATTTCCCAGGCTTATGCTGCAGGGTATTAGTATTTTTATTCACATGAAGTGTCTCTGCATTTTCAACTTACAGCTCCCTAATTAATTACACTGAATTTACCTCACCTATCCAGAAAAATGACTCTCTTGTAAATCACTAGCGATGTCTCTAACGTCCATTCTATTACACTGTTCATAAAGACCTCAGCCTTCTTCTCAATAGGTGAAAATAAGATTCAATGAGTTAAAAAGGCTTGTTAGATATGTAGCAACACAAAATAAGCAAACAACACAAATTTGGCACAATGGACTCCTACCCTCAAGAAAAAGATACAATAATGATGCTTGCAACTAAAAAATCTAAACCATCTGAACTGTACTGATCCCCACACTCAGCAAACGTCAATAGTTAAATTGGGATCTAAGCCTAATGACAGTTTAAACTGTCATATCTTCAGCTTGTTTTACCACTCTCTATACTTTAAAAACTGCCTATACTATGCCTTCACTATGATTTTACTGGGCTCCACTACACTTTACTATGGCAGTTTTTACCTGGTATGCCTCAACAAAGTTTCACAAGGAACAACAACAACCCAGGACTAGAGTCATGTACAATCTAATCTGCCATGTATCATATTGGCAGAGACCATCAGGAAATGACTCTGAAATCTTTTTCTATGCTATTAAAGGGAAAGAATCATTCACATCTTCAATTTTTCTAAGAAGCCATTTTATACCTGATGATTCCATAATGGTGGAGCTACAGATTGTGCTGAGATTTTACCCCAAAAAAATAGCATCCATTAGGCAAGTCTATAATTACAGAGCCTCTGAGATTCTACGACGTTTTTCAACAACAGTGTCACAGAAGCTAATTAATGGCACAAATCTGCCTTCTGTTTGACAAGTAATCACAAATGCTCAATTTTTAATTATTTTATAAACAATTTGCTGGCACTTCAATGAATGTTGTTTCTTCTAACAGTTAAGAACAAACAGGCACTTGTTATGACAGAAAACAAGTGCTTCTCCAATGACAGTTTAAATATGAGCTGACCAGTGCTCCTCAACTCCAAGGTTTGAAAAACAACACCAGAACAAACATTTCCCCATACAGGACACTCCATGGAGGAAGCACTTTGAAGCACTATTATATTAATTAACTAGGTCATCTGAATCTATTGCATCAAATGTTCTGAGAACGTTAGTTGTTTTCAATAGTAAAAATATGATCAGGCATAGCTATTTAGAAAAATAAAAAGAGAAGTAAAAATAAGTAGTTTCCTGAGGAAGACCAGGGTCTGGTTAAAGATTATTTTACCTTACCCATTCATTACAAATCATGTCACTTAATGGTACCTTCTTAGTGCAGGCAAGTGAGAGGGTTCTGGCATTTGGAAACAAATCTTCAAATTCTATTTTTTTTAAATGCTTAGGACTAAAAATTGATTTAAATGGAGCCTAAGTATAAATCTAGTATCCCAAACTGAGTATGGATATGAAGAGATTTCTTTTTGCTTTTCCAAGCCAAGTGTTATTTGCAACAGTGTTTGCTAGAAGTCTTCCCCTGAGGTCATCGGTCCACTCAGAGAATGAGCACAGTAAAAAGTGAAGCACACAAGCCATCTGGGAGTCTGAGGGAAGGAGTGGGCCGACTATACCAGCTGAGAGCCACTTCCTATCAGTTTCGCTCATTATTCAGATATCCTCTCCACCTGTTACTTCCTTTCAGCACTGAAGGATTAGGGGACTGGTGCTGCAGGCATAATGAGGAATTCCCAGTATGATAAAACATTCAAAATAGCTGTCATCAGGACTCACAGGCCCCAAATTTACTGCTGTCTTTTAAATTCTGTATCCAAAACAGTAGCAAAGCTCCCTTTAAGCCTAAAGCATGAAAACAAGACTCTGCAGCATACTAAAAGAAGCATCAATGGGAGAGTCAGATGGAATCCTTCTCTTTTACTGAAGAAGCAGATTTTGTCTGTTAACTTTATATCTGGGGTTCACAGCACTGGATTTTGCCTCCATTAAAGCTTTATCCTACCATAAAAGCTTTAGCCCATCAGCGTTTCTTAATTAAATCAACAGATAACTTGATTTCAGGGGGATTTCAATCATTCTTGACAAATGGGATTTTAAAGGGATTATTGGTTTGCTCTTGTTGTGCAGGGGGTATGGCATGGGATTCACGAGAAGGTCGCAAAACTCTTTCAGGGCATCAAAGTGATTAAGCAAAGCACAAGTAACCCCAAAGCCCTGCTAGAATTAAATGGAAGGAAGGAAAGAACTTCTTCAAGACTGAAACAGCTGCCCGCAATGTATTCAGATATTTAAATTGAGAACAATGTTCTCGGTCCAAGTCATCATTCATCTATCCATCACCAGAAGACCGCTCGTCCTGCTGAGGGTTGTGAAAAGCCAATGTCTATCCCAGAAGTACAGGGAACATGGCAGGACAGACAGCAGACATCTGCTTCAGGAGGATACCAATCAATCAGAGGGCCACTGAACGAGGTACAATGTGGAACAGATTATCCACCCCAGCCCGAATGTCTTGGGAGGGTGGCTAGGAACCCACAGCCAAAACCAAATGAACATGAGAAAAGCCTGCAAACTCTGGATATCTAGATGCCTGAAACTGGAATAAAACCTAGGACCTTGAAGCTTTTACTGGAAGAGCCATTTTGAGGTAAAAGTGTTAAATGCCACAGCAGTGAGTAGCCCATAAGCTTGATGTGGTTCTGAGGTCAAAATGACAGGATCAAGAATCTCCTGTAAGCACACATTAGAAAGGCTCCCATAAACAAGGAACACTCTCTGACAAATCTTAAAAAGAATTGTTTTGGTATTTGTGGAATACAATTGTTTTTAAGAAAATGGGTTTTGGCAGGTTTGGTTTGGCAACAATTCAGACATTCCAGCAAGAATTTCAATTTTTTATATATTACCAAGAAAACAAAACACCACGAGCCCCACAGCATTTTTATTAAACGAGTAAAATACAATCTCTGTTTCTTTTACTTAATTTCTTGCTTGGTGAATTTCCCATTACGTGTAGACTGTTTGAAACTCTGTTTCTGCTTATATTATTTGTCATGCTAACTTACCAATGCAGAGCAAACATTCTGACTTCTCAAAGCTGAATTTGAAGGGGAAAATTTGTGGACTTGTATTTACTTTTTTCAAAGATTTTTCAACGGTATCCATTGCTTTTAAGGGTACTAATTTACTTACATTTCCTCAAAGTGCCACTTCCTATCTACTTTGATAAACGAAGGCTAGGGATAGTTTACATTCCAAGTTAAAACCTGTTAAAGACATATCACACATTTAAAAAAAACATAGTAACTGAAAAAGGCTAGTAAAGATACTGCCAGAAAATGCATACAATATAATCTAGTGTTTTAAATACCAGACAAGCCTGAAAAACAACACTGCCTTATTCTGAGAACCAAGGGCAAGGGGGTGTTGTACATATATCAAATCTGTTGTATACTAAAAAAAATGTGCGCTTCTTGGAATTTCAGGCAGCAACTTCAAATAATGTTATGCAATTCTGGTCAGTATACAGTTACATTTATCTTACATTTGCTGTTACTACAAGAGCCATTTCATTTTATCCATATCACAAAATCTGCACATGCTTTTATTGAACCTGGAATTGAAAACTTGTGGACAAAAATTCAATAAAGATTTATCACCTACACTTCACACTCAGTGCAGAAATTCTGTGACTTTTGCAAGAATTCAGCACTTGTTTATTGCTCATCTGTCATTGACTAAGTCTTCATTTAGCAATGGGAGAGTGTTGTACAAGACATGCACAGCCACCTACACTCCCTATTACATTGAGCTAATTAACATTTAAATGTGAATTACTACTAGTTCACTGCATCTTTCACATTCTTATTGAAATTGTAAGCACCGATTTTCTGGTAATTCTGCAAGAACAAGCCTATTTCTGGCTGTATCAAACATATCCATACAGGACAAAGTAAGATGTTAATGTATATGAATTATAATAAGGTTACTTGTAAAAAGAAACTAATATTATTGTAGATAATGAATTTAAATTTCATGCCACATTTTTATTATTGTTTCATCACATAATCCAGTTTAATTGGATGTTCATTTTTTTTTTTTAGTTTGAAGATGTTTTCATCACTAAAACATTAATGTTGTTTCCTGGGCAGCTCTTTCCTGATCCTATTTAACCTAAGAAATGCAACTAACTCTTCCAAGCACCCTGTGACTAGATTAGAGTGCAACAGATAGGCAGAAAAGACTGTCAATTTTACAATACTCTCTGAACAGCACTGTGCCCTATACATGTAAAATTGTGATGGACATTCCACAGAATTTAGAACAGTCTGTGCCCATTTGTGAAGGAATCTTACCTTAGCTCTGCACTATGTTCATTACCTACTTATTTCAGTGATGAGTCGTAAAGCAGAAATGTGTCTTCTCAACTTGCTCTATAATAAATAAACTGGTAGATGTGACAGGTACTGATAAGGCTATCCAATCAAAATAAGCTTGATGCAGGTAACTATTACCCATTTGGCACCGAGATAAAAAATGAGCCTACTAGAACAGTGGGTTAAGAAACTGAAAGACTTAAAATCGACAAACTGACCTTTATTGTGTTGGCGAGAAGCCACATGGTAGAGAAATTAAAAGGAAAAACACAGTGAGGCACATATTCAGAGAGATTTGTTGCAGGTAGCAGGTATACTTCCCTTCGCTCAACACATCCTCAAAAACTGAGCCAGGAGCATTATTAGTCATAAACTGGGGAGAACAGTATTGTACAAAGTTCCACCCTCACTCTCTTCCTTACTGGAGTACTATAAGCCTGTGCCCCTCTCTGATTACAGCACTTTCACTAAACCGCCCACGCACAGGAAAGCAATGAGAGAGGTGTAACTGACCTGAAAATTGCTCCTGGGGAGTTATTTAATCCTGATAACCTAAAGGACAAAAATAAGTGCACCCTACCTAGAATTCCAGTGGATCCATTACTAAAGTAAAAATAAATCAACCCCTGGCTGAACAAACCAACAAAATGAATTGGGGAAAAAATGTTCTAATGTTATAAAATGCAACATTAAAAAAGTAGCAGTCCCATCCACTATATATTATCCAACCACCTCCATCTTTGGGGCAGAAATGACTGATCATAAGGAAATAACTGTGTATTTAATATCCTGAGCTGAGCTCTCTTTAAAAACTGTCATTTAGGCAACCTTATCAATCTAAGATAAGATTATTTTTCTAATAATCAATAGACGTCCTCTATAATCCCTATCAGCAACAGACTGCAAGCCAATCACTAACAATACTCACAACCTGCTGAAACTGTGTGCTGTGTGAAAAGAAGTTACCCATTGAAAGAAAAAAATCAAGACCTCAAAATGTTTCAGAATGTATTGGCTTCTGGGTTTTCAAATCTTTTATTTCAGTCCCCGGAGACATACGTATGGTAACCTCTATATACCTAGTGTTATGTACCTACTGTATGACTAATGCTGTAATCCTGTTATAATGGATTGGATTCCTTACAAGCCTTATTACACATTCTGAAAAATCTGAATCCAATTTTTCTATATAACTTCAACCTGCGACTTATTAAAGACCAGAGTGAATTAAAAATGTCTAGCAGAACTATGCAAGAGTCACAATAAATCATGTACTAAATGAAATATTTTAACCCATCTTCATCTTCAGATGTGAAATGTATAGACATTTCACAAGAGTACACACTCATTCTCGGACTAATGAGTAATAACTTGGAGTTATTTTAGAACTGTACATAAAACGATGGTTTTACTCGTCCATGTGTCAGACTGATGTATTGTGAGGAACGGATACAACTAGACAAAATATTACAACACGTGCCCTTTAACCTGACGAGTACAAACCCGTGTCCATCCTCAGCCAGAATCACTCTGTGGCTCTAAGATTTGATAAGATTTGCAAAAGGAGTCTGTGCTCTATTACCCAGCTCCATAATTCATGCAATATTACATCTTTGGTCTAAAGGTCGCTGTCAAAATTCCCCGTTACTATTGATATGAAATATGCTAGCTAAAACAGAATTTATACAGCGTTTACACGAAACATTAATCAAAGATCGAATGGAGAAGTGCTAAACTGTCACTCTGTCCCTCTAATTGTAAGACATTGGTCATGACGTAGAAACAAAGCTAGCAATGTTAAAGAACGGGTAAATTAGAATAGATTATGACCAAAATAAAAAAACCGCATGTATAAGGAATACGTATAAACAAGACACGTATTGAAGAAGCATCAAAACCATTAAATCTCGACACAAAACACAAAGTGGAACCTGACACTTCACACCAAAATGACTTTCAGAAAGCGATTAAAGCGGGATGCACCCACAACCAGAAACCTGTTGTACATTCATTAGTGTTAGACTAAGTCAAGCGTGGCAAGAAAAAATAATGCATTAAAAAACTCAAACTTCTAAAACCCTCGGTTCCCCTTGGCACGCAGCACAAAGGAGCTTACCATCTCACCGGTAGTGGCACGTAATGATTGTCTAGGTTATTCATTACTACGTGAACTTCTATCCGTTTCCATCCCACATTAGCGTGGTCAGTATCGACCATCACACAGAGAGCCCCATCCATCGCTCCCAGGCGCTGCAGTTCACGGGCAACCCGTTTCCAACTCACCTTTTTTCTGCTTCTCCAGCCGTTTTTTGTCTGTGCACAAAATCCTATACGTCTCCTCTGCACTAACAAACGGTCCGACCCTGTAAAAATATGGACTGGAGTCCGCTCATCTTACGCTTCTCTCCATAACATCCCCGATTTTCCCCCCTCCCCAGTAAAAGTCCAGTTTGTCCCAGTATCTCGATGCAGTTGCAACTTGGAAGTTCGTACAAAGTTGCAGCTCCGCCTCGCTCTGCAGCTGCTGGAGAGATGAGGTCACTGCAATTCAGCTCCCCCCTCCCACTCCTATCGCAAATATCTCGCGAGGGCGGGAGAGCGAGATTTGGCTTAAACGAAAAGAAAAGAAGGGGAAAAAAACGGGGGATAGAGAAAGCTATTGAAAGCGTTGCTCTGGCAACTGCAAAACTGCACCGCTGCAGTCAGCGTGCAACTGGTGTTTTTGTCGGGATTTGCTACGCTTTCTTAAAAACATCAAGAGAAGCCTGGCAGATGCTGGTCACAATCACCGTGGAAGAAAAATGCACATCTGTCGGGGACCCCTGCTATCGCTGGCTTGCTGTCGTTGTTTATTACGATGTTTATGCGACTGCACCTGCATCTTTCCGTTAATTCCAGCTAAAATGAATAAACGCAGAGTGGTAAATTTGCGTTTAAAAATTAATAAAAAGTAACTTATTCTCGCTGCATTGTTGCTCACAAGAGGACTAACGCCCACGCTTCTCTTTTTCGTAAAATCAAATTCATAGTATTTAAAAGAAAGTTACGGTGGAAAGGTTAGAACTGTGAAGGAAATACAGTACTTCAGCGTAATAATGCACTTCTCGTGTCCCACCCATGAACTTGCCGTAGGCTTGTGAAGAGCTGTTTAAAGCCTTCCCTTACACATTCCTGCATTAACTGTTTTCCAATACATTAGTTCAAGTGGTATGACTGGTTTTGCCAAGCGTCTGATGAAATAAAATTTAAATTGTTTACTATTTTTAATGGGATAGAACTGGGAATACAAAGAGGACTTCTTATTTGTAATCCTTTTTGCATTCTTATATTCTGTGGTTATGGCAGACCACTAAGAAAAACAAAAGAAGTTAAAAGAAGGCTAGGTTTTGTTTTGTGCAAAACAGATGGGATTCGCCTTTCATTATTTCCTTTAAACAAGTTGTAGGAAGAGATATAGAAACACAGTAATGCATTCCTGATTTTCTCTGATCCATCTAGTTTTTAGCCTCTTCAACATGTGGTAACAGCCTTTCCAAATGAGTCCTTTTTTAAGTCTGAAAATGATAACAGATACAAAATGCTTTGCATTCATTTCTTTTTAGAAAAAAAAGTTCATCCCTGATCAATGCTACTTGATTTAACATCATTTCCAAAACTTATATTTTAAATATAACATTTTTTATTGTGCCTTTATGTGCCTCCTTGCCTTTGGAATGATCTTCCAGAGCTCTACTTTATAAAGAATTTTTTTTTTCATCTACATAATAAAGTATTTAGAGTATTTAGAACAAATACTCCTATCCAATTTTTAATTAAATTGGGAGCATTGAATATCAGCTTTCTTTGCTGGTATTCAATTGACTGGACAATTGCAGACTTGACTGCTATATTGAAACTGATAATAAAGCACTAATTGGCATTCGAACTGAAATAGACAAATGTCCCCCAAGCCTGGATTGTTTATTCCAGTGGAAATTCTTATAAACAGGATCGGCATGAGCTTTGTGTGCCATTTAATCAACCAACACATGATTATAATTAGTGTAAAAATGTCTATGACATTACAAATGAAGTGCCAACATTGTGACCTGCCTACATTTTCGGGCGAGCTAATATTGTGAATTTAATTGGTTCTTGCATAATGCTAACCAACACGTGTTCTGGTTGGGCACACTGACTCACACTTCACACTGTACCATCTGAAAGCATCTCCAGTCCTGTACACAAGCACATGTTTCCCAGACAGCCGTGCTACACATCTGTGGATTTTTAGTTTTATTTCATCCTCAAATATGATTGATAAAAGTAAAGTTCAGAACTCATCTGAAGAAACTGTTGAAAAGAAATGTAGTAGAAAAGCTCATTATTGCATTAGAAGTGGGGGGGGAAATAAAATTCATACTGAGTTGCTCATGCAACTGTACTAACAATTCTTAAAGAAAAGAGCATATGCAGTGAAAGTAAACATGCACTCTCAGGTTGAATTCCATATCTGAACGTTAGTAAGGATGGAAAATGAAGGATGTCTCTGGAAAAATTCAATTTACAGCACCTTGGAAAGCAATCTGAACAGCGTCCACACCAGAAGGTCACCAGCTGAATTTTTTTTTTCTGCAGTCCTTTGGATTCTCAGAAACTGTTAAGCCCCTGCATATTGGAGAGCCTATATAGGAAGGCCACAACCCTTACCGAAGGACACTTTTAATTGCTGAGATGTTCTGCAGGCACAAGCATGTATTCCAGTGTTTATTTGAACAAATCTGTCTGAAAAATTGACATGAGCTCTTTCCTTGTATATGTGTGCAAGTGACAGATGATAAGATAAAATACATTACTGTAGCACATAAGGTACCACATGCAACACAGAATCCTAGATATAGTACAGAAGTATTCACCAGTTCAAAGAGAACTATAAGCTCTCCCTAAACGACACAATTCTCCTAAATCACATTATGCCACGTCTCAGCTTTTGCGGACTAAGCCTTGTTTAAATCGGCATGAATTATGTTACCAGAAATATAGAAGACTCCGAAAATAAAGAGAGGTGTGTAGATTTTACTCAGTGTTCATTTCTTTAGAAAAAAAATCATTTTAGGAAGGCTGTATGAAGATTGTCTTGATATATCAAGGATGAACATATGCGGATGATGACTCATGACGGGCACCTTTGCTACTGTACAACCGATATTTCACCCACTTCAGAAACACATTTTTCCTGATCTTCTGAAAAGCTTCTATGCCTGAAACAAGTTACGACAAAAAAAATGTACAGTACTTCGTAGAACTACATGCTATATAGGTTTATTGACACGGATTACCGTCCTTTTAGAGATTAAGCACAGTCAAACATAAATCAATTGATTTGGTTTTAAAGTGTAGCCGCCCAGCAAAAAAACGTCTTGAAGCACTCTACAGTAAGTGATTTTCATCTCTGCTCCTGGAAAGGAGGGGCAAAAGGTGTCGATTATCATTTCAGACAAAGGAAAACTCATCCTTAACTCTTCTTCCCTAACTCTAAAGCAAGTGCGTTTGTGATTTGTCTATGTGCATTTTTTTATTTAAAAAAAAGTAAACGTGGTTAACAGCGGCAACGTCTAAGAACGTTTCTGGAATAGTGTGCTGCTCCCTCTAGAGTCTGACAAAATGATTGCATGCTTGACCTTTCCTCTGTCTGTGGAATTCCTATGTAAAGCCGTGCTGGATACTGCGAAGAATGCATCCATTCATCAACTTTTCTTGCTTGGCAGTCGCACTAATGCAAAATGACATGAAAATGTGACAGGTTGTTTATACCAAAACAGAGTCGTTGTAGGAAACTACAAGTGGCTTTGATAAGTCAGTATTTCCTATGACAAACGTTTTGTCTGGCAACGAAATCCCAATTCCACTGCGCGTCTATGTTAAAATAAGGCATTCACAGGAGGAAGAAAAGTCAAAGTAAAAAGGTGCTCTGTCATTTTAATGTATTTCATAGCAGTCCTACGTTGATTAAGAAAGTCCCAAAGTATTCCAGCATGTATTTATTAGCATTACTTTCCCAAATAATTGGAATCAAACTATTATTTTGAAACTGAATACTCACCTTTGCAAAATCCAATAACCTTCAAGGCTGAACTGCAAGACTCTATGTTCTCCAGAGTCAGTATAGTAAAAGTGGAACTTTCATATCTGACCACATCAAATGTGCTTTTTAACAACAAAATTATTTCCTCATTTCAAACATGGAGAAAGTGAATCTAGTCTTTAACAACTAAATATTTCCTCATTATCAAATTTGAAATTTGTAGAGAATATTGAGTTGCCATTTTGTTTGTGCAAAAATTAATGGAAATTTAGTGTATATATATATAAAACAACATGGCTATTTCTTATGAACTACTTAACATTTGTCCATAACTTAACCAGAAAACAAAAAAACAGTCACACAAAATACATTTGATTAGATTTACCTCCACACAGCCTTGAAGGCATTTTTACTGTATAATTTCAATATCCAAATTAAGCTATATCGTGTTATGTAGTTCAGTTCTCAAATGTTTTTGTGGTGCTGTCTTGTTAAAGGAGCATTCAGCTGTGATGGCTGATCACTCTTAGACCACTCCATTAACATCTTCACAATTTATAACATCACAACATATGATGTCATAGATACTGTATATCATTAGTATGATGAAGACAGTTTTACATCTTAAAATACCATCCAAAATGTCAAATGTTTACAGTACCCACATTGTGGGAAATTTCTAGTGCTTCAGAGCACCTGGGTGGTGTCCTGAAATGTAAAAATGATCTGGTTGTAGCCCTTCCTATCCATTGCAATGCAGGAGCCGAATGCATGAGACGCTTCATTTTGTAACTCTGCTTCTCACTGCTCATCTTTATTTTACATTCCTTCCTAATGCGGCTAAAGAAGATCTGTGATGTAAATAATCAGCGCGGGGGTTGTTCTGCAGTAATCCAATGAAAGATGCATTTAATCTTCTCTCTGGCTGTTTCTGTAGCAGGCCCACTTAACAGAAGATCTCAGTCTCAGTGACTGTCCTCTCTTTTCCAGCTGGCAGTCATCCTCTTTCTCTCTCCCTACTGTCACACCCCCCTGCCTGCTGCTTCATTTAGAAGAGTGGTCTGCAGTTGGGCCCGGGCTGCTACTCCTGCTTTAACACATGGATACTGCCACCTCGCCTTCCAATCCTGGGGCCTTTGACATGAGCTAAACTGATAATCAGCACAAGGAGTGACTGTTAGTGTCACTGTTCCTTGCTGAGAGCAGAAAAAAAGAACAGTAGAATGCAGGTAATTAAAATCCTTCTTTTTATTAAAATGTAAGAGAGGACATGGCTCTCAAAAAATATGTAAAACACACAAATATCTGAGCACGGCGGCTTTGATTGCTATTGCACCTCCTGGAACAGACCATTACAGTACGTGACGAAAGTACTTTCCCTCCCTCCAAACAAAGAAAACTTTGCAGACTAACAGTCAAGCAAGAGCAAAATCACAAGAGTTTTTTTTACACAAAATTGAAGTGAAATTCAAGTAATTATTTACCTAAATGTATTGAAATAAACACCCTTGTGTTTTCCAGACTAAAACTGTATGCCTGCAGCTATAGGTCCAGGCAACAATACCACTCATCAGCCCCCTCTGCAGAGCTATTTTCATTCATACTGTAGCTTCACACTGAGGCCGTCAAAATCAAAACATCTACCAGAATTGCTTTCTGTTCTCCACAGGCTTTGTCTTCTACTCAAAGGAATGCTGCCATTAAGTACCGAGATTGTATTTTGTGACTGGTTAAGTATTTCAAAGTTTTTTTAATTCGTGGCTTAGTCCTAAAATATAAGAGGTAGGTTTTTTGGCTTGTTGCGTCAATTTTCTTCTGTCAGGAAATTTCCTCTCCATTGAGTACATTCTAAATTGTTGCAATTTTATTTTTTCCTAGACAAAAACAACGAACATTTTTGTGAATAACAACAGTTTTAAAAATAATAAAATTCCGAAGTCTACACTGTGGCTTTCATCTAGAATAAATCATTTTGTACATTCAAAAATTAATACGTTATGGAGAACATGGTTTACAGATCCTAATATTTATTCCTGATGGGAAATACTAATACTCCAATTTCCTAAATGTTGACTTTTTACTTCTGTATTTAGTGTTCCAGCAAATTAATTTGATTTATCAAAATATTTCTGTATTATTCTGAATATGCCCACAGGAAATATACTTTGTATCTTTTTCTTCCTTCATAGTTTTAAAAAAATTGTAATACATTGAGAAATTAAGAATCTTTATAAAATTAAATTTACTAAATAAACTTTGAACTCTGTATGAATGTATAAGATCTGACTGGGTTTACTTGGTGAAGCTGTTGAAAAGGTGCTGTTCTGATAATAATCCTGTTTAATAATCCTCTCCCTCTTTCATTTTCTGTATATGTGTAGGTAGGTAATTTCCATATCTGGGCCACAGCTTATCCTGGTTTCCATGGCATTAGGCAGACAAGAGAGCATGTGATTCTCAACCCTCCTGGACAGGATGCTGCTCCCAGCTGGGTGGACTAGGGTAGAACACCTCACTCAAGGTACAGTAGCAGTAGGGTCTGCAGAGAGGACCTGAACCCTCAGCCCACAAGATATGAGATCAGAGACTTCACACACAATGCCCATGATAGACCGTATTGCTCGTGGGAAGATCTGTTGTATTAGGATGTTCTGTCAAATTAATTTAAGGTACTGGGAACCAAAATACAAGTCAGCAGCTCTAAAGATGTCCATCATTTTTTAAAGGATTTTCTTTTGTACAGCCAGATACATTTTGTTCAGGCAAAGTACTACCTCATTCTTATTTAACTTCAAAATATCTAAAGTAATTCTTACGTTTCTTCAGTTATCTTACAGCTGCTCTTACCCAATGTTTATAAATAGAAAGTACTTTTTTAATATATAATGCCCTTCACTGATAAACCTAAAATAAACTGGCGCAGTATATATTTTGTTAAGACAGATATATCATCAGTTTGCAGATTAAATTAAGTCATCTGGCAGAATAATCATGAGAAAAAGCATTTGTAGTCTCCAAAGAGTTGGTGGGTCTATAACTATTTTTGCCATGTGTCAAAAGCCTATCTACTCTGATGTTTTTGCAACATTCCATCTTTGTAGAGACTGAATCATATTTTATTCATTGGCCTAGATTTAAAATGGGCCTGAAGAAAGCCTGGTTCTGCCCTGGTTAATCTGATGCCAAGAGAAATAGAAAAATTCCAACCCCGAAAACACCAAGTTTATAGTATGTGAAGCCAGTGGAAGCATAAGACCAATGAATGTCTTGATTAATAATAAATGCTGTATGAAAGTTAATTTTAGGTACTTAGAGACTAGACCAGAGATTCCAAACTCCATTCCCTGAGGGCTACAAGTCAGAAGATTTTATAGGTCTCTGTCATCAATCAACAGCCTGAGATCAGAGAAAATACGCTTAAATTGGTCCAGATAAGTGTTAACAAGACTAATTTAACCCTTTCCTTTACCAAGTTGTTGGTACTGTAATTTATTTAAAGCACTTGAGCTTTTGCTCTGTGAAGATAAGGGTGGATAATGTCAGACAGAGGCCCAGTTTTGATTAAATGTACAGTCCAAAACTGGGTAATACATTTTCTGAAGAAATACTTATGGTAGATGTTTAAGTAAGCTCAATCTTTGCAACAGTGCTATCAAGTGTTACTGGAGTTAGAAAGAATGGCATCTTTGACAGTTAAAATAGAAGAGACCTCATCTCTGGAGGTGCACACCGACACCAGGACCACTGGAGTTGGAAAGCTGCTTGTCTTTTATTTTGACATAAGGCAGGAACTATTGGTTATTTTCCATACCATATGCAAAAAAAGAAAGTGACTTTGTTTCACCGAGAGAACAGAAACTAAGGGACAGACTTTGAAAGTAGAGTTAAAGGTGTCCTGTTTTCATTTCTCATGATAAGATCTTGCTGCTGGACTATCACTTTAAAAATAGAGTATCCATCATTTTAGCTTGCAAGAAGAATAACAATGATACACAGTTCTGTATAGTATAATTAGGTTGAAAGAAATATAAAAAATAAACCTAAACAGGTAATAATATCACCTTTCCTTTTTCAATCTTCATGGTTTTTAATGGAGCTGGAATTTTCAGACATCAGAACCATCCAGTACATTACAGCTTTCATTGCCATTCACAAATGCTTTATGTAACATTTTTATAAAACTAAGTGATGTCAGCTGCTACAGTTTTATTTTATACCCTCTTGTATCAGGAGGGGGACAAAAGTGGGAGTAATTTGTTGTTCGACTCGCTGTGAGATCTGCTTTAAAGGAGGCTTATCACCATCGCAGGAGTGACATGTCTCTCACTGTCAAGCTGCAGGTTGACAAACACCCTGCAGATCCTAGAGATGACTATCCTGCTGCATGTTGGCTATTTCCACATTGCCGTATGGGACATCCAAGTTACAGTCAATCAGTTATCTGATGTCATAGTGCAGATTTAAATCAGAGATGCCTAAACTGTAGGACTCAGCTGACCCTTAAGCAAATTGCTTTATTGGTTGAGCCACTGCATGACTGTTTTTAAACTGTTTTAACTGTAATTGTTTAAAGTTTCACACTATAACTACAATAGTTTAGTGGCAGAAATCTTCTCGTAACAGTGTCAAACCACAAACAATTCCAATTTTAAAAACTCATACATTCAAATATTGTTCTCTGATCTCCTCTAGAGCAAACAAATAAGGAATAAAGTTAAATTTATTAAACATTCTTATTTATAACTACCTCCTTATCTTTCACAGAAGATTTATTCTTGGAAAATATGTAAATTCATTTCTTTCTTGAAAGTTTTTTTTTCATAAACTCCCACTCAGAATCCTTCAGTAAAATTTGCATCTGAGAAAAATTAAATAAAATTAAAGTTTTAAAGTTTTTGTTCTAAAGAAGCATTGAATCCATTCACTAATTAAAGTAATTCATCAAACAGAAGTAGGGGATTATAGCATCTTGACCTGATCTCCCGGGATTTATAATTTATTCATTAACCTTTGAAAAGGGGTGGCTGAATTTCATTGATATTGGGATCAGCAAGTTACATAGAGCTAAACTTGACAGCTAAACACTTGTCAGGTGGCTTTAACGACATTCTAATATTAACCTGAGCACAACCGTAATGATCTCAGACCTTTAAAATGATGTTGAGCTGAAGAGTAGAGAAGGCTTTGATGTATAAAGACAAGTGCAAGTTTAATCTATTTTTATAAGATACAAAAACACTTGCCACTGCATTTGAGCATTGTGAGCAGTTTTCCAAATAAGCCTCAAAGTGTGGAGATCACTTTTTCACCTACAGTAAGTTTTTAAGTCTAGTAGTCTGCAGTCTGAAAATAATTATGCAGATGGTCTAGATGTGATATGATGGTCCTGGGACAGTGTGGTGACCTTCTGTCTACCAGGATGTGTTCTGTCCTTGATAGAGCTGGTTTCTGGGTTCTTCTGGACCAGTCTAGTGATGAAAATTTCATTCTTCAGGCAACTTTTCTCAAGAGACAGGCCACAGTCAATCATACTGGTGGAAACCAGATGCTCTTCATTGCGCAAGCAGGGAACTGTCATATCTTTCACTCTCCTTCTGTTAATAAAATTATCGAATGGCTGTTTAAACAGAGTTTTGATCCAATCATTTTAACTCAACTTAAAATCTGTAACAGTGAACATGAGGTTATTTTTCTGAAATCACGTGACTTGAGGTCAGCATTTTGCTAGCCAAAAGAACAACACTGCTCAAATAATCAACAAACCTAACTGCTCAGTATAAAATTTAAATAGCTTTAAATATGTGCCTAATGAGCTATTCATGTAAGGCCATTGCATTTGTATTGTGCATCAGGATAATCTGTACCTCATGGGTTCTATTGCTACTAATGTAAAACACAATGTCGCCTTTGTTAACTATACAATGTTGAAAACTCATCCTCAGAGAAAGGTTAATTAACCAAAATTAAAGGTCTAGATCTTAATGGATCCACATTCAAGGGCTAGTGGTTTCAAGGCAGATATGGTCAAGTCAGAGCAACATGGAGCCCCCTGGAAACCAGGGGCAGTTGAGGCAGTGTGAACATGGCATGCTGGTGTGGTTTACACCATAGAGATCTTGTGTTTACCATGATATACATTGACGGTTTGTTGGGGGGGTGGGATGGGGTGGGGGACAGTAAAATGATACAAAACATTTGCAATTGGTTAGGAGAAAAGATGGTTAAACCTGGAGAAGCTCATATTTATGATACCTAAGGAGCTTAAGATTCTGTATGACTCACTCTTGTGTGACTGCGCTGCGAGGAGGTGGGAGTGAAATGACATCACTCTGTTCTCTCAAAGTGCCTTGAAGCAGGACCCCCCGCCCACACACACACACCCCCACAAACTGCGTATCAGCTGAAAATAAAACAGAACATCTTTTTCGGGCTGTCCTGAGGAAACATTTTTTTATATGAAAATGCAGCAGAAGTGGAAGCACATGCAGCCAATAAGGTTGCTGATATCGGCTAAGGTATGACAGGATTTAAATAGGTGGACAAAGACTTCTTGGTACTGGCTGTCATTTGGCGACAGTCCTTTTTCTCAATTTCAGCCCTTTCCAACCCAGTGTGGGACAAGGTCCAACTCCTGGGATGAAGCGATAGCAGGGATAAAGGGCGGGTGATTAATCCACAACTTTTTCCTTGCAATTGTAACGTGATTCAGGAGAGAACATTGAAAGGAGATTAGTGATGGAGTTGTTTAATTATTTTTACCTTTTTTATTCAGCCTGGGTATTCAAGGTATTCAAGTGGCTTTCCTCTCTCGATCTCTTAGCAATTCCTTTTCCTTCCTTTTGTATGTGATGATCTATGTCTTGTGCAAACATTATGCTGTGATTTTAGGATGCTATTCACCCCACCCTGTTCATTAATCCTGCTGCTTTAATCCGCTCTGATGTAAAGCTGTTATCTGCTGAGAAAATATATCTTCAGTGCAGTCTCCATTTGCAACAGTGAAGCAGGCAGTGAAAATGCGACAGAGAGAATACCCTCTGCTGAGCAAAGCAGGAGATTTTTAATTAAGGCCAGAGCTCTAGGAGATGTTAGAAGCCAAAGTGTTAAGCTTGAGGGAATTCTCATTTCCACTGCTCAGTTTGAGAGCCTTACAGTTTTTATTATAATTCACAAGTGCACGTAACACTAAGTAGTCAAGCAATTCTGAGTAAAATATCCAGAATCTAGTGATTTGCTCTGGATAATCAAATGTGAGCAATCCTTTAACTCTCTTGCAGCTGTCCAGATGGGAAAGCCCAGGGGGACTCCTTAGCCAGAAGATGAAGGAAGAAACAGTAACATATATGTAACATTAAAATGCCAAGAACTGGTTTGACTTGGCTGACAACCCCTAGGCACCAAAAAGAATATTGCAGTTAATGTGCTGTGGCGATGTTTGACAGGATTCTAATTACGAAGCAAGCACTCTGCTCTGTTAGTAATAAGAAAGAAGGATATTCTGGAATTAAATTGTTGTAAAAGAATTAACAATATGATCATCCTGTCACAGCAATGATTATTAAGGGCAAAAATGTGGCATCTCCTCTTTGCATTTTTTGGTGATTGCAATTGATCATTTCAAGAGGGAACTATCCACATGCACCCCATCCGCATGCATTATGTGAAGTACAGGGCATTCAAAAATCAAACTCCATAAAAAAGATATCCCAATTACAAAAATACTTACACATCTTATTTCTGGATTAAAGCACTTAGGTAGAAAGTGTTAAAAAGCAAATGCGCACCAGCTATTGAAAACCAGAACAGTACAATTACTTGGCACAGCTGATAATACTAGGCAGATCAAGACAGAAATCATTGTCTATGCCTTTTATTCAGGTACAGTGTGACTGCTAAAATGTGACATCCAGTTCTTTGTCTGTGCCTTTTTGTTTTTGGCCTAGATTCATATACAAAAGGAACACAATCCTCCTGAAAGGGCAGACAGGGAGGCCTATGTGAAAGAAACAGAGATAATTAAATAAGACCCTTGATGTACCTTGGGGTTTTTCTGTTTAAACCCATTTCCTACCAAATGTACAGTATGTTGTCTTCACGTTTGTTTGTTCTTTTCAGTAAAAGGGCTTTGGAGAGCTTTATTCAGTTATTTTTTCCTTAAGAAATTTTACTCCAATTCCAGAACGAATTAAAAAAACACTCCAGTTGTCCTATTTGTTTTCATTTGGCTGAAGGAAAGACTCCTGCAAACAAATGCATTATAGTACAATTGATCAATTTATACTAAATTAAGTTCTCAAACTGCTTTATGATAACACTTATGTGGATAAAGTCAGAGGATTGAGAAAAGATAAAAGGATAAATACATTTAAAAACACCAACCACAAATACAGTATTTTTAAACATTAATTCAACTGCAATACAGCAAGATAAAAAATTGTGCGGGATTATGAAAATATTTTCCTTAATATTAATCCTTAGTATTATTTCTGTATCTGATTGTTTAAAAACCTAAATTCTATAAACACAGAATAAATCCAGCCTACTGTATAGTTACAAATCCTGCAAGTAATTCAATGAGTATGAGAGACTGCTTTAACTCATTTCAATCAATAATGTGAAGAAATGCAATCACCCAGATCACATAATTACAAACAGAACTTCCTTACAAGTTATGTGAGTATGAAAGATGTTTCTAATCTTTTCGGATTGTTCTGTCCAACTCGGTTTCATGTAAAAAAAATACAGTTTAGACGCATAATGATCACATCCTGCTATTCACTTTGAACAGCATTGAACTGAAAGGACATGTTAATCTTGTTATACAGCATAAAGACTGTAAATTAACTTTACAAAGCGAAACATCTACCTGGCTGCAAAACCTAAACTTACAGCTTTCACTGGAACTGATGCTGAAGTGGAGAATAAGAAGTAAATTAAAGCCCAGCCTTAAATAAGGTCTCAGTGGACTTTTACTAATGATGTGATGAGAGAGGATAAGAGGTTTCTCATTCTTCTGTCTATGTACCAGCTGCTTGAGACAGGGACCAAGTACATGTATGAAAGACTTGCATAGCTAAAGTAATAATGTTGTGGCTTTCAATAATGTTTTATGTTTAATATAAACTAATATGTTATGTGTGGATGATGTGGATATCATGTGTGGATGGTGGCTTGGTGCTTGGGGTCCTGGGTTCAATTCCAGACCTGGGGTGGTATCTGTACAGAGTCTGTATGGAGTTTGTACTGGGTGTTCTTCAGTGTTCGCATGAGTTTTGTCTGGGTGCTCTGGTTTCCTCCCACAGCCATTCTGGTAGGTTAATTGACTTCTGGAAGCCCTGGTGTGAGTGTGCATGTCTTTGTTTGTGTCTGTCCTGTAGTGGACTGGTGTCCCATCTAGAGTGTTTCTACCTTGTGCCTGTTGCTTGCTGGGATAGGCACCAGCTCCCCCATAACCATGTATAGGATAAAGTGATTAGAAAATGGATAGATGGATGTTATGTGTGGTTTCATAATATAGCATCCCTAAAGGGATATTACCACAATGGAACAAAGTGACAAAGGCTGCAGAAAAAAAGCTCCCTGTAGCTGAAACCGTGTTATTCACTAATTAATTTGGTTTAATAAATATCAGTAACTTCATTATTAATGATTATAATGACAAAGCTAATATTCCCCAGATTAGACGTATTCATTTTCCAAACTAACTAAAGGGATAGGTGATTAGGTTTCAATTAAACTGCTCATGTTCCCATGGCTTCCATTCTTTACTGGAGTTGTTGAAAACAACTATCAGATTACACAGTCAAATAAAGCACTCCTGAATGTAGGTCTCATACAAATATATGTGTGTATTTTATGGGTCATTACTTACCTCCTAAAATTTGTTTTTGCTTCAGTGAGGAACTACATTCAATCATTATTATAAATATTCTAGCTTTATTGTAAACTGTAAACTATTTGTAAAAGGAGAAAAATGTTTTAAACTCACAGACTTTCTTTAAAAAGCACATCAAAGCCCTACCCCTTCATGATAATGTGAAATGAGTATTAAATCTTGGACTCAAAGGCAATGTTAAAGTTGCCCCACGTTTTGATAAACAGAAATGTTACATTAAAGATGAATAAAAAATCTTAAAATGTTGGCTGTTGAATGTAATTGCTTTGTAAAGATACGGGCTATTATTGACCTTCTGGCTGTGTGTAATACAAATCTCAAATATTAATTTTAACCAGTAGTTGAATCACCAAATATATTATTTACACAAGGTCATTGATTGTATGTAATGGGGAGTGCGTAGTGTTCTATTATAAATTTACAATAATCCAGAGCTTGGGTTAGCTACATTTTTTATTCAGATAAAGTGGTGTTACAGAATGGTTTCCAGCAGTAAATTCCATAGTGTTTGAATCTTTACAAGGTTTCAAGTATTCTTCCCAAGGCATTTAGAACAATACTGTCATGTAGTAAGATTCAAGTGCACGAGGAAGCCAATTTTCTACTAGTCCATGTTGACGATATAAGGCCGGTGACTGACAAGCAGAGAAAACCCCTTTCTTTTTTTTCTATTTCTATTTCTATTTGGGTAGTTTCAACAGTCGTAGGATGTCAGGTTCGATGTCAATGGTTTTAAAGTTTTTGCTGTAGCGTTTGAAGGGTTCTCCTTCGGGTCCGATCAGAAACTTCTCGAAATTCCAGGAGATGTCTGTCCTGTTGATCGGGCTCCAGATGAGGAACCTGGGATCTTGGATGAAGGTAGTCGGGTCATCATCAGGGTATGGGAGTTTGTCTTTCAAATAGGCAAATACAGGGTGAGTGTCCTTCCCATTCACCTGACATTTCTCAAACATGGTGAAGTTGGGCTGGAACCCTCTTCCTGGCCGAACATGCTTCAGTGAGTTCAGGATTTCCTCATTGTGGCAGTTTTCCTGCCAAGAGGAAGGACACCTTGTGAACATTTCATTGTTCCATCTTATTAACCAGCCATCCATTTTCTAACCACTATATTAAATACAGGGCCCAGGGCCTATTCTGGCAAGCAACAGGCTGTTATTCATCACTTTAATTCAAATAATTATAAAAAGGAATAGCTGGGTCTTGTTGCATGATATTACATTTCTCACCATTTGGATTTCAAAAAGGACAATTAACTGAACTCCAAAACTCGGTGCAGTTTTGAACTAGCATTGTTTTTGTAGGAGTGAGGAAGAATTCCTGATGCTTTCCCTGTATGGACATTATTATTATGAATGATTAATGTTGATAATATTAACATTGACAACATTTTCAGACTGTTGTTCTTTCAAATCTGTTCTTACCATTTTTGACCACTTTCAAAGGTTTACAAATAGTTTATAAATATGGTTTAGAATCTTCACAAATTCCAATAACCTGTTTTTTAGTAAATGATTCTCTGATAAATTTATGGAAGAAAATTCGTATATTGCACATATAATATTTAATAATAAATACAAAATAATTTACCATGGTGTGTTTTATCTTTCTAAATGCTCAAATTGCACTTTTCAGTTTTGATAGCACGTATACTGTTGAA
Source organism: Lepisosteus platostomus (assembly GCF_059453375.1). NCBI lineage: Eukaryota > Metazoa > Chordata > Actinopteri > Semionotiformes > Lepisosteidae > Lepisosteus > Lepisosteus platostomus. The sequence continues at coordinate 15,305,256 of NC_142620.1, forward strand.
ATTGTATGAATCTTTATTTCATTATTAAATGTAAATGGTTTCACATGAGTTATGGCTATTACTTCCCTTTATTCATTCTTGAATTACATGATTAAATGACAAGAAACACACAAGGAAAACCCAGCACGCAATGCAAAACGATACATAAAAATAAACTTTGACATCTCCCAAAGAGATGTTGCCTGGATTACAGGCCCTTCTTCAATCCTTGTTTTTCTTATAGCAGATATATTTTTCCTGTTTTAATAAAAATCATGCAGTTTCAGTATTTTCCGTTTCTCTCCAACTTTAAATACTGACCCCTGTAGAAGAACTATGTTCCCATACAGTTACAGTATGTGGAAACCTGTAATCAACAACATCTGGACCCTTAGTCACAGCATGTCTCACCAACCTGGTATCCAAACTGATTGCAGGGAAAGCCCAGCACCACCAGCCGATGAGGATATCTGCTCTGGAGGTCATTCAGATGGGTGTAATCCCTGGTGGTCGTTCCTCAGAGAGACGCCACATTCTCTATCAGGACCACCCTGCCTCTAAAGACGTTGAAATCCACGATCTCTCCCTCCAGTGTCTTGGCGGTGAGGTCATAGAAGGTCTTCGCAATGTAAGCCATCGTTTCAGCTGGGCATGGAAACTCTAGAATGCTATTCTCTGAGAAAATCTGTCTTGTTTAAATCCTTCTGCAGGTGATCACCTGACTTCAGGTACACAAGGTCTTTGTTTGGTTTCAAATGACCATTGCAGAAATCCGATATGAACCTCCTGAATGGCCAATAGAAGGAAGTGGGGTGACTTCAATTTTGCTAAATCATCACTACTTCGAAGTTAAAAAGAAATATATAAAAAACCACACCAACTCTAATGTTCTAGAATGTCCCATGAACATGTGTTGCTGGTCACAGTTTGGGGCATGATTTTGAGAACAATTTTCACAGCAAAGGTATAAAACAGAAACGTTGCAGGATTTCAACACCGATTTGTGCTGTGTTATTATTAGAGCTTTTCAAACAAAAAATCTGAAAACCTTTTTGAGCCTAAATGTTTACCGTAATGTACTTTTAAGACATTAGTTGTAGCTGTTTGGTTTCAATCAAAGCAGTACTAATGAGGTTTTATTCATAGTTCTACATTATTTAAAGTTATCTTTACATTTCTGTATGAAGACACCACACTTTTTTTGGCTAGTTTCTTTTAATAGTACAATAAAAATCCCAGTATGTGTAAACACTTAATATCAATATTAAACTAAATATCAAAATAGCAACAACAAACTGTTTTATGGATATTTTACGTATGTCAGGAAGAAACTGCTCAGACCCTTTAACACAGGACATAAGACAGGACTCATTCATCATTAACTGTTTAAGGCAGGTGTGGCCTTTGTAAAAGTTTGTGAGCTCTGTTTGTTTGTCAGTTTAACAGTTTGCAAAGCATTTCCCATTCCATACTATGCATTTCCTTCAGTTATATTACAGAAACACAAACATATATATTTTGTGGTAGTGCAGGTGGGTCAGGTGGGTCAGGCTCACACCTGAATAAGGCTCCACGGCTGAAACATTGTGTTTTCTCTCTTCTTTTTTTCAGCATGGAATAAACCTATTACTTGTTCAAATATATTTTGAACTCTTTAAATCTTCAGGTGGAAAATAACTTGACTACACAAAACTAGGATGAACAAAGTTCTGAGAGTGAGATACAGCCTCTTTGTTACATTTATTACTGTAAATCACATACAGCAGATGTGTTATGGGAATGCAAGGGGATTTGGCAATTGTATGTGTGACTAACTGTAATTACTACAAAGCTAGCAAACCATCATAATTGGGCATGATTTTTGCCTTCAATTGGGTCCCACTGGGTTGGTTTCAAGATGATTATACAGTGCATTCAGAGGTGAATCTGCTGTTATACATTATTATGGAGGAGATAAATGGTGAATAATTTTTATACCACAAATGATTATACAGTGTACTCTGCATTCTCCGGTTCCTGACCTCATTTCTTTTTGTTCCAAGTGGTACAAAGCCATGAGTTTTTTTTTTGTTCTTGTCGGCAAGATTAAAAGTCTTATTATACAGGTTAGCAGATAAAATCATTGATAAAATACATCACACAAAAATATATTTCTGACATCTCTGGATCTCTCCTTTAGATCAGGCACTTGCTTTGTACATCATATACCTTGGGCTGTGCAGTAATTCAATGACAGGTATCAGTTTCTTTGTTATAAAACATTCATTCTTTCAGAGAACTGTGCTGTTCTCCTCAGATGATGCGTTAAAAAATGCATGAGCACAGGGAACACACTATATCCACAAAATACTTTCTACACCAAGGTGTCTCATATAATTACAACTCTCAAGGCTTTTTTTAGATGTTTATACATACCAGAATAAAGATGTTTAGAGCTGGCCAGAATCATGCAATGCAGATTGTGATTATTGCATACAATTACAATGACTGTTTACTTCCAGCTGTTTCAAAAATGTGCTTGCTCAACAAACATTTAAATAAGACTATTGCCACTAGCAGTGAAACATTGGCAAAAAATAGCATCATTTTAATATTGGGTCAGATTTTCTATTTTAAATGCTACTAGATTACGCCTCTTAAGGAAGAGGAAATGTTGCATAAAAGTTACATATAGAACAGTAAATAGCAACATTGAAGTACTGCACAGAAGTACTATAGAAGTACTGAAGGCACATTGTTTTTGGGGGAAGCAACAGTATACTGTAACTCATATGAACAAGTAGGAAGCCCTATCGTTTTTTTCTCAGAGGCTTGTTAACTCATGATAATTGTAGCACATCTACAGCTGAGGTGACTTTTAAGAAGGGATGAAAGAAGCAATAACTTTTAAAGAACAGGAACAGGAAGACCAATTCCTGATCTTGACCCCTCTGATAGTGTGAAAATGAAAGCAGTACCGATTTTGAGGTTCATACTAGCAAAAGCACACTTGATTGTCTGTGATTTTGGTTTAAGTGATATTTGATGTATACAGTTTGAGCATCTATATCTATACACAGTACTCTACAAGCCCATAGTTTTTATCTTGTTTTTTGTGTTTTATTTCTTTTTGGTCATTGTGATGTTAGGCTGCCCATTTTCCATTGCAGTTTAGTGAAAAAAAAATTCAAAGATGGAATTGACTGGCTCTGGACTAAACAGAAGTCCACTATTAGTCCCATATCCTAGTGTTGAAGGCTGCATGTGTCAGAGTATTCGAAGTTCTCTTTAAATCAGCAGCACCTGAAGAGCTGGGTGTAGCTGATAGACTCCAGCTCCAGTTAAGAAAGTTACCAGTTGGTTTAGCCTGTTAAGAGCAGAATTGGAATGAAACACACACCAGCCCTCCAGGACCAGGACAACCATACATACTTCTGAAATTTGTAAACTGAAGGTGGAGGCAAAGATAATAGAGTGAAAACAGATTAATAATACTTAAAACAAACTTTAATATAGTACTGTACCTGTCTTTGGCAGACATGTCTGTCAGTAATATAGTTTTAAAGCACAAACTGTATAAAGTATGCTGTATAAAGTTTTGAACAGCAATGACCTCTGGTGGTCAAAAATATCAGAGTACATTTATACAACTCTCTTTGCAAAGTTTCCTTTTGGATCTCCGTCTTGGTTCTTGAAAAGGTATCGAGTCCCTGGTTCATAAAAACTGCATCAAGTTTATCAGAACTATCAGCTCTTACTATTCCTCTAACAGAAAGTTGACCAAAATGCAATGACAGTTCACATGGTCCAGGTTTCAGTGGAGAACGTAAATAGTAAATGTTCTAAATAAAAAGCACCACACAAGGTGCAAAGTCCAAGGTAAAACTAACTTCTTTCCATCAAATTATTTGAAGGTTATTAAATAATGCCTTAAATTAATACAAGCAATTAATTAATACAATCATATAACCTGACAACTGGAGGAATGCGACAACTTACTCATTTATATTTAATTAATGCTTAGGTTGCAACAGCAAACAAAAATAGCGTTTATAAAATTAACTAGGATGACTGAAAGAGGTCTGATATAACATTTCAGCTTCAGGTATGTTAATATTATAATGCAAAGCTAGACTCTAGCTGAAATTGACACTTATTAGAATGACAGTTTAGAAGCCATGATTGAACTTGTATTTAAATGCATAGAATTTACTGAATTTGTATTTAGATTTTCGTGCACTGGTGCTACAAACTGGTAAATAAGGATTACCACACCACATGAACATGCATGATCATTCATCAATAATGGCCTCGAGGTCCAGTACAGTGAGGGGGTTTGAGGTGTTGCAGCACAGTTCCAGGGAACAGTTCCTGCCATGGGAATCTTTTGAAGTTTCAGGTTATACTTCATCACATAACTGAGTAGGCTGAATTGGCTATGAGAAATTACCTTATGGCTGTGTGCTCTTAAATCAGTCTAAATCCTGTGCTTTCAAGAAAGGCTCCATCCTTCTGTAGAAAATGATACTTCCCAGCACCAGTTTAAGAGCAGCTTTTGGACAATGGATAAGTGTATGAATATGTGATAGGAACTCCATTTGTCTGAAGAGTGATTAATTTCTCTTACATGCCATCAAAACAAAAACAGAAGATGGAGACTAGTTATAGGGACACACTTATAAAGGTAAATATACACATATTGATTACAAAGGGGAAGGCCACCATACCAATATCCCTCAGTGTTCAATTCAACGGATTTTGGAGGCTGAACAAGGTAAGGTCTGGACAATACTAGGGTAGGAGACACCTAACAAAAATCAGGTTGCTGTAAGTGGTGTATTTGTACCAGTAGGTGGCACTCTTCCCTCTATTTAAAAATTCCAAAACCAATGCACCTGTTTGGTCACAGGGGATACTGTGTTATATGAGGTTCTATCCTTCAGATGAAACACTAATCCAAGATCTTGACTACATAGCTGTGCTAAGGAGACTAATTAGAAGAGCAGTCATTCTTCAATGGCTTACCTTGGGCATACCTTTATTTAACCCTTAATTCATCTAGTCAAGTATTTCCTCAGTTTTCCACATGATGTACTTTATAGTGAGGTTGCTGGCACACAACAGCTGCTGTTGGTCACTTAGGTAGGTGTTGCACTTCTGTTATAGATGAAGAGGGTTCCCTTCCATATTTAAGGGCTTTGGGATAACAATGTGGTATATCAATGCAAGGTATTATTGTTGACATAACAAACACATTTTGTAACTTCAATTCATCATAAACAACTACATATACATATTACTATGTCAGCTGTAAAGTGACCAATGAAGTTCTCAACTCATTTCTCAAAACATGGACAACAAGATTAATTTAGCTGTCCTCAATTCATCAAAGCAGGGGTTCTTAACTGGTTGAGGCTTCAGTCCACCATGCTCTCACTGCATTCACAATCATGGCAGATGTTCATGCATTGTCCACAACCACAGAACCTGAATGGCCATTTAGTAGTGTACTGTATGAGGGATTCATTATGCCTACAATAGCCCAATTAGTCATATTTCATGTTCTTTAATTGTAAGAATTTCACAGTCTTCAACATGTCCTTTACAGACTGATGAATAAGTAAACCTGTATAATATGCTCAAATATATTTTCTGTTACTGTATGTAGTCCACATGTGATTTTTTACCCTTTTCCTTTTTCACAATACACACAACAAATTGTTTACGTACAAATTCTTTACATAAAGCAATGTTGTATGTTTAGATATGTCCTAAATGTTGCAAAACAGACACCTTTTGAACATAACCATAGTGAAATATTTATTTGGATGCGTTTATTTTTAAATTGCGGCAAATAATGCATCTATGAAGATTATATCATAATCTCAAATGCATTTTTATATTTTCACAAATACCAAGATAAAATCCAACAGTATTTATAAACTGAGCACTTTTATCAGAAATGAGCTGTAAGAACACAGAAATACATTTTCTACAGTATAACCAGGGTTTCCATTCAACAATACACACTCTTATATAGATGGAATTAATCTAATAATAATCAATTCTTTACCAGCATAAAATACTAGGATGAACTGGTTCAAAAAGAGAATTTTTTGGCCTTCGTGTCAGATGTCAAAGTTATAGTTATATAGGTAAATGCACCCTTTATATCCATCAGAAATGAATGAAAAAAAATCACAAAACATGATTCTAGGTGGTGCAATTTTGTGATACTGTGAAAAGAATACTTGAAAAAATGTCTGTCTTATAGGAGGCTACAACAAGAATGTAATGGCATCCCTCACATGTGCCAAGATTAAATATGATCATTTAAAAAAAGTGATTATTTTGAACTTTTGGACCCAAAAATGTTTTGAAATCTAAATATTTATTCAATGTTTTATAAATAAGACACAGCTAATAAAATAAGTATGCAACAATGAATACATATACAATTTCACCTTTTTACATCCATACAATTTCCAGAAGTATTTCTGCTAGAAACATTACAAATTTTTAGAAAATGTTGCAAATTGTGTGGTAATAATAGTTTATTTCAAGCAAACACCAAAATAAAGGATTGTGTAGCCTCCCCCCACGTTTAACTGCCTTGAGATAAAAGAACATAATTTCCTTTGAAATCTTCAATGCTGTTAACTGATTCAGAAGTTACTTTTACATGCAGTTTTATTTAGGGTAATTTCAGTATTTCTTAACACTATCCATTGAACTGATTGTTCCACTGCCGACACTCATGATTACAATGGAGAATTGAGCTTTAGCTCAGTTGTCCAAAGGGTAATATACTTAGATAACATTTTAAACAGATTTACAGTGGCATGAACAGACACCTCATAAGATGGCTTTCATTGTGAACAAAACATATTCAGAAGACATAAATTGGAAAAGGACACAGAGTTAATGCTATCAGCTAGTCCACTGAATCATAGAACACTTTAACACAGTTAAGATCTTAAACAGTGAAACTGATTCCAATACAAAGGAATAGATAGACAAAACAGAAGGCTGGAGTTATGATAAAACAGGAGGAGGGTACGGTATGCTTCTCCAGAAGGACATTTGAAGCAGTCGTCCCTTCATTTCAAAGGTCTTAGAAAATCTGATCTTTGCAAAATTTCCATGTTCTTGGAAGTTAGTAAAAAAAGACAAAAATCAACTATAAAGTTACTTCATACATTTCACTTGCATTCTGACACTTCAGTCCATGCATCCAATACAGGGCTGGTGGAGAGCCGTTGTCCATTCTACCAAGCAATGAACACAAGGCAGGATACAACGTGGATGGGATGCCAGTCCATCTCGGGGCACATACAGTCATGAACACACATATACAGTACTCACACCAAGGCCATTTTTCCCAGAAGCCAATTAATTCATTTTTGGACTGTGGGAGGAAACAGGAGTGCCCAGAGGAAATCCACACAAACATAGGAAGAACATACGAACTCCACACTAAGAGCACCTCAGGAATTGAACCCAGGGTCCCAGTGCTGTAAGGTAGTAATGCTAACAACTGTGCCGCCCCATTCTGACACTTAACACAGTGCAATGTTATTTTTAACATTGTGTGCTGCTCTAGCTTATTCTTGTGAACACCTAGAACTTGAGAACATTTTCTACAGCAGAGAAGTGCTGCCCTCTAGTGGCTAAATATGCAAACTGTGGGACTGCATTATTAGGCAAACATTTTTTGATCATTCCATCTAGGTCACAGTGGTTAGAATTATAACTTACAAGCAAGGAAATGTGTGAAGTAAATGTATACTGTAAAATAATAGAGAAAAGGAGCGATACATGAGTAAGGCAGAACATAAAAATGAAGCATGTAATTCTTTGAACAAAAAACACAAATTATGACTGAATAAAATGTAGATGTTTTTTCTAAATATACAGCAGTTGCAGCAAGTAAGATCAACTCAGGGCATTTGTTTGTTTACCTTCCTAACACCAGCATGCTTTTTGAGAGTTAACACTTCTGTCCCTCTTGTTGTCATCATCCTCTAAGTCAGCAATATAGAGTTCATCGTTGATGGAGGCCCTCAATCCATCAAGCTCTTTCTTGTGGGCCTGCAGAACTAGCTCTGTTAATCGTGTGAAGGACTGTTGGAAATAGAAAAAAGATTGATCATCAAATGCAAGTCTCACATTTTAACACTAAAAAGGTTACCCACGTCCTAGCTCCCATGTAGATAAAAAAACATTCACTAGTGTTCCACACAATAAGGACACATGGAAAAGTCCTGCATAAGTCTGGGGTCAATATTCTTTGGGACTGTCTTTGAAATAGGTCCCACAGGATCTTCCCTGTGGAAGTCCTGGAGCTGCCTGCTGGAGACTTTTGATAATATAAGCCCGTGCATGTTTTTTGTACAAGTTAGGTAATAACGACTGAGCAAGTATGCCGATGGATCTTTTAATGTTATAAATGTAAAAAAGTGCAGGAGAAACAACTTATTTAATACATTTGGGGACTTAGAATGACAAGCTACATAGGAGCTCTCTGACCCCCTTCTGAGGAAGGTCCATGAACAAATGTCTACTCTTCACATTAAAAAGTTCAAGTCCTTGTTAGATCCATCCCGGTTTCTAAGGAGGAGGCATTAGGAGGACTAGAGAGCATGGGAGTCCCTCCGTATCACACAGGTTACCTCTCACCCCAGCAATGCTCTCTCTCATACAGCGGTGAGGAGGAGAGGGGTAAATCCTTTTCCATACAGTTTTCACTTGTGTCCTCTGGTTCTGAAGAAGTCCAGTGCAGTGACTATTAATACTTAAATCATTAATTATCTCATTTAGACAGTCAGAGTATTGACAATCCTTTGAGTCTGAGAATGTACCTGGTCCCTCTTCCATGGAGTGATTCCAGAGCAGCAACAGCTCTACTGTACAGTGGTGACCAAAAGTGTTGCAAATTTGACTAAATTACTAATAATACTGGAATCTAAATCATGGATATAAATTAAGAACAGCTGTGGTCCTAACACCAAGATCCTTGAGACACTGCACTAATTATATCACCCCAGTCTGAGCATCTGAACCTGTTCACCAACGTATTCCTAATCCAACTGCATGCACTACCTTGGATGTCTACTGAATGATAATGAATTGGTGTTTTTTAACTTATACCATATTCTATGACTGTTTGGCTATTTCTCATTCCTTGCTCAAAGAAATTTAACAAGTTCATGAAGCAAGACCTAACTTCCATTTTGGCAGTCACCCAGAATCCCGTTGTCATACGGATTATCCTGTAGTGTCACAGAAATTATGGTTTCTGTAACCTTATAAATAACAGTAATTAGATACATTTGTCAAAAATTACTTGGTTCAGTTTTGTTGCCCTCTTAGTGAATAGTTACATATTTCCTTTTCTTTGTCTAAACGTTTCCCATTATTATCTCTGAGACACTGTTTTATCCACTTCTCTTGCTGTGGCAATACTGAAAAATGTTTACAATTGAGCCTGTGTTGCAAGATTCATCTCTCCCTGCATTATAACCTTCAGATGTCATCACTGAACACAAATTTCCCATTTTCATCTTCGAGGCAATTTACTTCATTCTTCATTGTTGTTTTGCTATTCTAATGCCAAAAGAACCTGCCCTTGTAATTCATTATATTTCTTTAATTGGAAAAAAATATTGTTGTTTTTTTTGGAACAAGTAATAAGTTTATTCCATGCTGAAAAGAGAAGAAAGAAAACACAACATTGTGTTTTCTTTCTTCTCTTTTCAGCATGGAATAAACCTATTACTTGATCCTTTGCAGCCTTTGACGCAGCAACCCATCTGAACTACTGTACTTATGTTATTTTTTGCTCCTTTTATATTTAACCCATTTTATAAAGTGCTTTCTTTCTATTTTTTCATGAGTGGGTTATGACTGGACTACAGATTTTTTATTCATTTACTTATGGGATTAATCTGTTATGTGCTTCAAGCTGAATCTCTTTAAAATGCTGCTACAGTATCTATTATTCACTGAATCACTAACTGTCCTTTTACTTACTTTCCTAAACATTTGTCTCATTTCTTCATAGTCTGCTTTCCATAAAATCTAATCTTGTATCTATGAGTACAATTTCAAATTCTACTTAAAGAATACACCATCACAGTTTTCGAATGGTTCTCTCACATCTGTTTTCCTAGGTCTACTTAGATCATTAGAAAAGACTAGATCAACGCAGGCATTCCCTCTATGAGGTGCTCTGAAAAACATAAGAAAGCAGTCACTAACTATCTAGCATTTTCGTTTCAGCTGCTGATACTGTATATTTTCCTGATTTAAGGTGTACGAGGACAAATAATATCTCCCACGAAAATTATTTCTATCTTTACATATATGTTTCTCATTTCATTATAAAAGAAAGCATTAGAATTAATATCTGAATTAGGTTGCCTGTGGAAGGCTCCTAAGACTATGCAATTTGAACGTGTTTTGTAAGTCTGACCCATATAATTTCGGAGACACATGACCCATTTGGATTAGCTTCATTTGCCTGATTGCTCTTTGTGATGTACAGTGCTTCACCCCCATCTATTAATTCTTTACAGTCTCTCCAAGATGCCAAGTACCCATTAACACTGTATATTTCATCATCACTCTCCATTTGCCATGTTTCAGTGATTCCAATTAAATGATAATAGCATGCTAATGCAGTAGCTTTATCTTCTGTATGTTGCTCCTAGTGCTCTTGGCATTTAGGTATGAGCACTTAATCACCTGGTCCTTTGATGTTTTCGCCTAAAGTCTCTTTTGACTCAATTCTCTATGTAATTCTCTGGCAGTTTTTCTTTGGATTCTCTCCCCTTCCATTAAAGTTGCTTCTTACAGAACTGCAGTTTGAGACTGTGTTTGATAAACAATTCTCTTTTATACACAGTATACTTAGAGTAAAAGGTTGCAAATGAACAATGTTTTTTCTTACTTCCTTAATATTATGATTAGTACAGGCACTTGTCTCAAAGAAGTCCATTCCATATGTCTTGGCAAGCTGTAAAAATAAGAATTAAAATAATTAATAATGTGGAACCTTTCATATGTGGCACACCGGTACTGAGAGTGTTCAAGTAACTGATCCAAATTTCAGTATCATAATAGTTACTGAGTAACTGATCAAAATAGTATCATAACAGTAATTTTGAAATGGAAGAGAAGGACCGTTCCTAATTTATTTTAACAATTTAAATTTAAATTAAAAGCCATATTACTATTTCTTTTATGTAATACTTGCAGTGTGTCCTGTTCATCTCTCACTGGTTGTTGACCAAGCTGACCAGAACAAAATGATGAGGGGCCCAGAAAAGTTATTTCTTTCCTATAGGATCTTTGGGTTTTTGACAGAAATTTTATTGCTAAAATTCACATGTAGTAATTACTTAATAACTTTACTCCTGTGGGTACTCGGTTCCAATTTACACAGAATGTTCTTTTGTAACTTCACAATCTGACATGCATCCATAGATATTTTTATAAATATAAAATTTAGTATTGTTAATCAAGTGATGCACAGTAATCTGCTTTTATGCCATATAAGCACAGAACTGTATACCATGAGGTACTGGAAATTCAACAAATCAATAGTACTAATCACATCTTAAATGCCTCTTAGCATATACACAGTTAGTCATACCTGATAGTCCAAATGTATAAAAGGTGTTCAAGTCGTAAAAGTGTTTTTGATTTTTGTTTCTTGTACTTAATGAATAGAATCAAAGTATTATATCTGACCTTGTTTCCCTGCTCTGTGGCCACCTGTCTTTTGTCTTCCTCATCAGATTTGTTTCCAACAAGGATCTTCTGAACTTTCTCTGGAGCATACTGAAATAAGACAGGGCGAAGCAAAAGTGTCTCATTTACCATGCAAATAATCTAAAACACTGACCCTTTTAGATCTGAGCGAAACCACCACCTGTGGTACCTGTTGTTATTCATGATGATAAACAAAAAAACGTATTATAATTACACTAGATACCTGTAGTGGCTACAGGAAGGGTACTCTTGCTGACAGCTGGTTAATTGATACTAGTTTTCACTCATTTGATTTCTCATTAATATAGAGTAGCTCTTGTAGATGTGTGTTTAAATCAACCCTCAGTCCCATTAAAAGACAGGACATGTGAACTTCTCAGTCTGAAAGCGATCTCTGCTCAGTTCAATTTGTAGTATAATTTATTTTTTAAAGAGGACATTAATAAAAGTTTATGTTTGCTAAAGAGACAAATATTTCGGTTGATAAAGGAAACTGAATGACGGTGTTAAACACATATGAAAAAAAATTAGAAGTGGGAGCCTTGTCACATTGTTGGGTAGAAGAACAAGCACTATTTTTAATCAATAATGAAAACTTTGGCTCAACTTGTATAGATGTGGTGTACACTAGTCTACACTCCCTCTCCAAATGAGTTTTACCTTGTATGAAGTGGTTAGAGGGCAGCTGAGGTTAAGTATAGTGCTCAAGGGGGCTAATTTAGCCTGAAGAGCTACTGTATATACTGTACAGTAACAGCAATCTCTATTGGCACTGATTGGTAAATGGAGAAAAATAAGAAACACAATAACATGATTGTACACTCCTTTTAGCATGCTAGGGCTTCAGTTAAGGATAATTCAATTTAATAGCAAATTATTTCTGGATAATGGTGTAACTGAAGATCATAAAAACTTTCATTACACCATTGTTTGTTGTTCTGTTTTAAAAAATAATATGTGTGGATTGATATGTGAATGAAACTCAATGAAAAAAAAATGTGTTGCATATAGCCATATTGTACAGTATTCCATATACTAACTGCACTGGAATACACTGTATTAATGTGAAGAAAATATGTTGTAAATTTCAGGAAAGGTAGGACAGACAGATAGGTGGACACACATACAGACAGACAGGCATCAGCAGCACAGCAGAAATTAAGACCTCACCTCATCAACATCGCTAACCCACTTCATGATATGTTGAAAGGAGCGCTCGCTTGTGATATCGTACACTAAAAAGATCCCCTGGCAAATCAAGAATAAAATCATTAACTGAACAATCATGCTGCTCTAGACACAATAGAAGCATTTCAGTATCAGCGTCTTACTGATGACATTTAGAGTACAGTTGACAAGAAACCAAGACATGGTCCTCACTGACTGCAATTCGAACCTTTTCCAATTAGGGTGCTCGAGGATCACAGTCCAGCAGGTCTGATAGGGCTCTAGCAAACTGTAAGCTCAATCAGGCAATTGCGATTTCGATTTCAAAGGTGATTGAACCTACCGGAACTAAAAAGGTCAGAGCAGCAGCTCTCAGTGTATGGCGCCACGGGAAAGAAAACTGTTGTGTTTTCAAATTTATTTTATGGTGAAACGTGTCATCACTCCAACCTGATTTCCAATTTTGAAGTAAGAAAATCAGCACCAGCCCTCTTATGAACGTATTTATGTATATATGTATATAAATACATTCATGAACATGCACTGATGCAACAGTTTCTGCAACAGTGTTTTGCACTGTTTTGCAAATGTAGTTGTGAAGGTACCGAATACGAATTTCAAATAATTAAAGGTAAATGACCAAAGTTTATTAAGCGCACTTATCTGTTCGTTATGTTCGATTTCCGTTCTATCATAACAGTGTAAAATAATTACTATGCGGTGGTCCTCGGAAAGCTTGCAAACTAACAAATTAACGTGCGGCCTGCAGACTCAGAAAGGTTGGGATCTGATCAAGATTCCATCTTTACTGCAGCCATTTTAATTAGTGCCATGGCATCTATGTTAAACGGATCATAGCAACCACGGTGCCAAGCAAGAAAGGTTTCATTGTATATTTGATGTCCTACGTGTTTCAAACAAATCGCCTACAGTAGCTTCCATTAATGAAAAGCTGTTTTTTAAAAAGTTATTTTGGGGCTCGGTCACTGCTGTAAGTGAAGCTGCAAAAGGAAAGACGCATGTGACTTCGCTCTGCATGTCAAAATTGTTTGATATTCGCTGCCTCACAGAGCTGGCAAATGCAACAGTATCCTTGGTTTCCTGGGCTCTAAGAATGTTAGATATACATTTATATGTAATTGCCTTATTATTTCAATATTTCTTCATTATTACACATAATGTTCATTAATCAGAATTGAACAGCAACGTTGAATGTAAAAGATAAAAAGCAGCAATTAATTAAGGCTATAAAGTATTACATGTTTCGACGTTCGCACAAATGCTAGCAAGAACATAAAACAGCGCAGCAAAAGGTCTACCTATAAGTTTACATCATGTAACGATCTTTATTTTCTTTCTTCAAAACTTGGCATTCAGATTTTTTTCTGCCAATTATAATGCTCATGGCCCTAATTATAAAAAAGACTTGTAGTTCCACGTTCATGGTCATTACTTGCATGACCCCAATGAAATCACCTGTGCTCTCCTATAATACTGTTTGGTGATGGTCTGGTAGCGCTCTTGTCCAGCAGTGTCCCTGTCAGAGACACAAAGCTCAATGTCAGGCTGATTCAATAACAAGCCATACAACAGCCTAGTGTGTGAGGTTTTTGGGGTGTTGGCCTTGGTTTTGCTGCTACCCAAGAAGGAGATTCCCCAGGACAGCACACACCATTAAATGTCACAGAGTGATTATTCAGCCCTAAGGAAATATATTGCACAATATTTTATTACCCATATTGCTGTTCACTAAAAAAGATGGAAGATAGAAAAAAGAGTTAAGTAAGAAAACACAAGAGATTTTAATAAAAGATGAGTTTTCAAAAAAATACTGAGTAAGATTGTGCTCCAAAGAAGATGCTTTAAATAATTATTAAATAATTAACAGTTAATATAAACAAAAAACAGCCACTAAATGATATTAAAGAGTACAATTTAGGTTTTAATCTAATTTTTAAACATTTAAGACAACCATGAAAGAGGCATATCTAGACAATAGGCAAAGCAACAAAGTTTTTTTCTGAACACTTTAGAATATTTCCATAGAAAACAAGAGCATTGCACAGATGCTGTATTTGTCTGGGTAACAAGCTGCAGATCCACAGCGTGGGTGATTATGCTATAATGCAGCATAATTAAAAACAGAAAGCTGATCCTTGTCATCATAGAATAGTTTTCATATCTGTGTTTAATTTATCATCAGAAATTAGGTAGAAAACAGATGATCAGAAGATATATAAAAGGATATGCAAAATGAAAATTAAACACCAGATACATGAGATCAACAATTGCTCAAATACGTATTATTAATTCTTCTTGAGTTTTATTGATTTGTTTTGATTCAAATACTTATTTAATTGATAATCCATATATTTATTTATTCCATATCTGATTACTTACCATATTTGTATTCTTACTTTGATTCCATCTACTTCTAATGTCTTCATTTTGAAATCAACCCCTATAACAGAGGATGAAAAAAGAGAATTTTAACCACCACCGCAAGAGTTGGTCTGAACAGAGGCATGGACATTCTCAAAAAATGGAGGGAGTTCACTGTGGTACTTCTCTTTTTCAAATAATCAACTAGTAACCATGCAAGACAGTGATGCTGCTAGTTGCTGTTTTTGATTTCCAAGGACCATGAAAAACTGGCATGGAAACCAGTTTGTGTAGACTGTTCCATACACCCGCAGCTTTTTGCATAACAAAACTGCTTTCCTAAAGTCAACACCAAATCAGCCTGTACCTGATTTCCCTTTCTGCAATCTGGCCCAGTGTGTGAGCTGAAATTAAAGTCAACATTTGTTTGACTTTGGTCAGTGCAATTCATTCATTTAAATACTTTAGTCAAAACTTTCCAAAGTTCCCTTTTAAAGATAATCAAATTTTTAACCAGTCCGTACAAGATATGACTTACAGCCCTAAGACTGCTTGTTTGTTCTCTTCCCTGGACTATGTGGAATTTTATCACCATTATCTGTTTTTTAATGTAAACGAATTTTCTATGTCTTTGACTTTGATGTTTGCACCACATTATAAAACTTAGTTCAGAGAAACAATTATTTTTTCCTACTGGGATAGATTTCATCATATACTGTATATCCAAAAATGACTTAGATTACTTGATTAAAGGGTAGAAGAAATGTCCGTTAATGCTAAGTACTCCCTCTTCACTAAAGGAGTTTCCATGGAGACAATTCCCCTCTGTGAATCATGAATAGATGTAGAATAAAAAAAACATTAAAATATATCCCTTGCCCAGGCATGACTTCACTTTCAAACCTTAACATTTTCACTGCCACACTTTTAGCTTATGCCAGTGATATTTTAAATCAGACTGGGTAGATTTTCAAATTCTTCCCTATTGCATGTGTTATTTCTGTAGGTTACCTGCCAGGAAATATAGCTGAAGTGTTAGTGGAATGGATTTAACTGGGTATTGTTTATTAAGTATTTAATATACCATGAGATTTGTGAGAGCATAGCTCTAATTTTATTGTTTTAACTGAAGGTACTTAACCACAACACCCAGTGCATTGCATGTCACTAAAATACAACAGAGTACTGCATCATTACAGCTGCGGGGGACTTGAATCAGTCTAAAAAGTGAAATGTTTGATAACTAATAGAGCTTAGTTTAATACGATTTTAAAGTGTTGGTACTCGTTGGGAGTTCAAGCACACTTTTTGTGATGACATTTTAGGTGGTAATTAAGAAAATACAAAGCAAACATTCTAAAATAATTCTGTCAGAATTACAACATGTCAGAGCCTCCATCATTCCATGTTTTCTTTGTGGCTATTGAACTCAATTACAAGGACTTTGGTTTGACAATAAAGCTTTGCAAATATGATCTGATGAAAAAGCTCTATGGTCAGTTGGTTTCTAGCCAGAGGCTTTGAATAGTAATGAGAAGATTAATTCACTTTTTAATAGCTCACGGTGCAAAGGTTGCTTGGATACATCCTGAAATTAGACTTATAGAGCACACTAAAACTGTTCGCAGCATGTAGTTGCTACATCAAAGTCAACATGTATATAAAACAAAATTTACATTTAGTCATTTAATTAGGAGTCTTTCGAAAGCTATCTAGTTTACAATACAGTGGTATTTGTGCAAGCCTCTTGATAAAGTCTCTTGCAAATTGATTAAAGAAATCTTTTTTTAAATATGCTTTTAAAGTTTTTTTTTAATTATATCCTACCAATGTCCACAGAAATAGCTCATTTATTTAAAAATTAAAAGTATACAGTAGGAAAATAAACCATTTTTAAAAATAGTCCATCTGTTCACTCTGGCTCAAATCTGTATTGGCGTGGTCAGCTAGGCAAAATAACTTTTATTTCTACTAAACTTGTAAAGCATTATTTTAAAAAAATTGAGTCTCATTATTTAATATGATCAGTTGTATATCTTTGTCTTCCCAAACAGAACAAGAAACTGCAAAATGGGCCTTTATCTTTGACAGTGTATTATAAACCCTATAAACCCATTTTTGTTCCTTAATATGTATACAACAGATGACTCAGCCCAGGAAAACACAAAGTTTGAACTTGGGACTCAAAATTAAATGTCAAAAAAAGATTGTAGCTTGAGGTTCTGACTGAACAAAAAATTGATTTTTAAAGGATTTCCTGTCGTTCTACAGTATTTTGCCCTATGGCGCACATTTCTCAGCCACTCAAAGTGAAGTTTAAAGTACCGATTCATTTTCTCATTTCAAAGACATACAACACAACTTGTTTTTTTTCTGTTTAAATGCATGAAATAATGCATTTAAATAAGGTAATCAGATTAAGGATATCTGCACTTATTGAAATATTTCAGATCTTGCCAGGTAGTCCAACAAAATGTCATATAATCACCTGTGCCAACCAGGACAACTATTTCAATTAATTTCCTGACAGACACGCTGGAAAAGGTAAGAAAGCTCAATGAAACTTTTATGATTTGCTTCTTTTGTTCTCCTAATGCTCAGCGAATGAAGGCTTGAGCATATCTTTGAACACAATGAACTGCTCCTTCCAGATAACATGATCCTTTTCTAAATAAAATTATCAAATGGCTTCCCAGAATAGCATCATTTTTTCTGCATAACATTTGAGTGTGAAAGAGTCATTGTCAATAAAAGCACAAGTTCACCTTGATAAGGAAGTAATGCATCTTCATAGATGAGTTTTCAATAGAGTTTTCAAGAGCACAGCGAGGTTCTAATGAGCAATTAAAAAGGTGAATAACAAGAGGGGGGATTTTGTGGAATTAAATAATAATATATAACAAATTTATTTTATTCCTGAACTATATTCCTGAAGAGGTGCTGAATATAAAATAAGCGAATATTTAATAAATGAACCAGAACAATCTTTCAGAAGATACTTCACACATGGACAGAGAATAATTCTAATTATTTCTTGCTATAAACATTTTCAACAAATTTAAAAATATAAATATATGGCACATTTTACTGAACCAAGGTCCAGACAAAATGTTCCTTGCAGCTGACATTCAGAAAGTAGTATTATCTCATCTTGACACTACATCAGCACATGCTGCCTTAGAGTCTTCATTCCTTGATTAAGAATGCTACACAGGTTCTCAACATTCCTGAAACAGTTCCTAACTGGCCTCCAGTCTCAAAAATAGTGTAAAGTCCTGGGTTCGGTTTAGGGTTTTAGGCATTCATGTGTAGGAAAACAGAGCTTTCACTGGTCGATTATCAAACTTTATTGATAAAAAAAAAACTAGCAGACCAAGCAAGAAGAAGAAAAAGAATAACGGACACAGCGTGAGCCTGCATTCTCTCCTCAACTGTCCACACCACACTTTTCCCTGGGTCTGAGATTAAATAAAACTTCACTCACACCAAACTAAATACCACACACAAAACACTGAACACGTTAACCCAAATATGTCTCACAATAGCAATGAGTCAGTGCCAATGAAAGGGTGAAATAAAAAAAGATTGTTTTGTTCTAATGATTCTTTCCGACACCTTAAAACCCTGGTATTTTCCTATCCAAAGGCCAGGACTCTACTCTCAGTATGTCCACTGCACAAGGAAATGTCAACAGCGCCCCCCTGCAGTGTTCTGACAGACACACTGGTGTGTCAACACAATCCACCAGGGATGGAGCTGCTTGTCTAACATTCATTTAGACAACTGTGGAGTTTTGCTGGACATTTCTAAACACCAATAAAAAACGTATTTCAATATTTGTCAATGTAAAAGAGTCTCCTATTCATCTTCCACTTTATTGAGGTCAGATTACACGAAGACTTTCACATGAGCCTGTACATTATTTACTTCCTACTTTGCAAAAGGCACGATGATAACCCAAACCAATCATAAAATGAGAACAGGAAGCTTTTTGGCTCTAGCTTACTAAAATTTAATATCTTGAGTTAAGAATGTCAAGGAGGTTGTCCCCTTTTTTTGTTGTTATTTACCTACTGTCATCAAACTGAGATCACCTTTAAGACAGTGACAAAGATATCTGTAGGACAATATTTCTTCCAGGATGTTATCTGTATGACCCCTCTATGCCAAGAGTCTCAGCCGATCGATAACATACCAACAATGCTTATCTCTAAAGAAATCTGTAGGTTTTTTAGCTGAGTATAAATTGTGCTGGTTATACATTGAAGAAAAACATGCAGCCTGCATAACCTGTGTATCATGAGCATTAATAAAAAACAAATTAATGTAGAACAAAATCCCAAAAGAGCAATGATATCAGAAATGAAATTCATAACTTAATGCTTTGTGTACAAAATATATTTTTTTATTCTTGTTCTATAAATCCATTAAAAAATAAACATTTTTGGGATTTAGCTTCTTGCATAACTATCTCTATATGATATGTACACAGGTAACGGAACAAATATTGAGTGTTTCTGTCATACAACTAATTTGAAAATTATTTAGATGTAAGCAGTTTTTTTTTCCTCAAACATCAAGTTTCCATTAATATGTCAAAATAACGATTAACTGAACTGACCTAAAAACACTCTTTTTGGACTTTTTTCCAGGAACTAAAATAGGATCACAAAGCATTGCTTCCAGAAGATTTGCTATAAACATATTCCAAAAATATACTGATGGAAAAAAGAAACATACAGTAACATCTCCTCCACACTCTGGCCGTCCTGTCCTGTCTGCGTGGAACAGGCTGAAGAGTGACTCATCCGTGAAGAGGACCTGATGCCAGTGCTGACGAGACCATCGCAGCCCCCGTCTGGCCCAAGCCAGTCTGGTGTGACATCTAGGAGGTGTGTGCAGAGGCCCTCTGAGAGCTCGCCTTGCTCTAAGGCCAGCAGAATGGAGCCTCACTGTCCTGTCACTGATGCGGGCATTGTGTCTTCTGGCAGTTTCAGCAGCAGTACGGGTGGCAGATCTGAAATGATCTCTCAGATGGACCAGTCTAATGTGTCAGTCCTGCTCTGGTGTGGTCACTCGAGGGTGACCAGATCTTGGATGGTCATCTGTCTTGCTGGTCTGCTGAAACTTGAACTTGAACTTTATTGCCATATGTAACCGGTACTGGTACAATGGAATTCTTACTTACAGAAAGTCTCTCGATTGTAAAACAAGTGTAAAAAACAAAACAAAGTGCAAACAGTGCATCAAGACAATATACAAACAAACAGTAGACAATGTACAAGTAAACATATAGACAGTTTGAATGTAAACAATACAGACGTGTAAACAATGACTGGAGATGTGCAAAAGATAAGAAATCATAATGAGGTAGATGGTGATGGTGTAGGTGTGGTCCGAGGGGGATGGCTAAATGTGTTCGCCAATCTCACTGCTTGTGGATAGAAGCTATTGAAGAATCTAGTGGTGTCCGTATGCTCTTATATCTCTTGCCTGAGGGCAGTGGGGTGAAGAGCTCATGCCCGGGCTGGTGACTGTCCTCTGTGATAGCCAGAATTCTACCACGGCAGCGGTCCTCATAGAGCTGTTTAATCTCGGTGAGACCGCAGCCGATGATCTTCTGGGCCATATTGACCATTCTCTGCCGTGCCTTTCTTTCTCGCGAAGAGGTGTTGCCATACCACATGGTGATCCCGTTGGTGAGGACGCTCTCGATGGTGCAGCGGTAGAAGTTCACCAACACATGTATTGGCATCCCCCATCGCTTGAGGCACCTCAAGAAATAAAGGCGCTGCTGAGCCTTCCTCATGATAGAGTCAGTGTTCACAGTCCAGGTTAGATCTCCTTCTCTGCAATTGGGACACAGTGGAGCGGCTCACTCCATAGTGGCTGGCAATGCTGGCACATGACATGCCTGTCTGCAGCACACCCATGGCCCTCTCCCTTGCTTCTGGTGACATTCAAGGCATTATGGAATGCACAGAAAACTGACTAACTGTGGCCTTTTTCTTGCAGTGACCTAAACTTCGAATTAAGGTCTTTTTAAAGGTGATCTGATCAGGCATTCTTCCACCTTGACCTTGTTGGGTAAAAGTGCACCTAACAAGCTTTCGTGTGATTGGCAAGTTGCAATGCCTCACTGCACAAGCTGTTTTGCTGGTCAGAGGGTTTAAAACAAATTGACAACTTTGTGAAAGTACATAAGCTACAGTATAACTACTGTATAGTATTCACGTTCCAGAAAGTGTTGCGTTTCTTTTTTCCCCATCAGTATATATTCAGCACAAGCCAACAATGGCAGAAGCCATTCAGTTCAAGAGGGAAGGGTGCATACAGAAAATCCTAATATTTGCTCAAAATAACTTCTGAGCAAATACTGCAAGGAATGAAGGTTACAGTCGGCCATCAGCATTGGCAATAATAATTATAACACTGATAAACTTTAAAGGTAGAGTGATGCACACTTCCCTACATAAATGCCACATGATATCAGTGGACACCCAGCGATCAATAAGGTGCAAAAGGAATCCCAGTGTCAATTAAGCTATAATAAAATTGTGCCAAATTGTCAACTTCATGTCTCTTTGAAAGATACATCAGCTAACTTTTGCATTTTTTTTCTTGTTTCAGTTTGGCTCTATGAACTTATTAAACAATGTCACTTTACAGCAGGTTGAGAGCGTGGACTTTATATTTATTTCTATTAAAAAGCAATCCAGTTGAGCAATTCCAAACAAACACAGAATGTTGTTTAATTTTGAATTATTATTTTTTATATAATTAAAAAAATGCATAATACAAAAAAGGATATGCCTAAGTTATACAGAGGAAGAAAACAAAGATTATGTTTAAAAACGACATAAACGAATGTACAATCCATTTTCAATGTGTCCAGTGTGTCACTTCCTCTCTTGACTGAAAAGTAGAGCGTCATTTACTTACATTAAGCATCTAGGACCAGTAAACATGAACACCTTACTTATATTGCTGCCCTGGAGTCTGTCCCAAGAAGATCAATCAGCTACAGTATATTCCTGGGTTTAAAGGAACATCCTACATTGACAGGCTAAAAACCATTTTAATGAAAACCCTTCATAGTTTCGTTCAAATATTCACAAATCTTCAAAGACATTGACAAAGTCAGCCAAACATCTGTCTTCAGAATAAACAAAAAACACGAACCAGGGAACATACAATAAAACTATGTGAAAGTGCATTTAAAACTCAGAACATACAGTAAGGCAGTTTTTTATACACAAAGGGATGTGGGGGTCTGAAATGAGCTTCCCAGCCATATCGTTGAAGATGACACCCTGGCTTCTTTCAAGATACAGCTGGATGAAATCCTCAGATCACTTAGCTACTAACTACTAAATAAGCCAGGTGGACTGAATGTTCTCCTCTTGACTGTAACTGTTCCTATTTCTGTTCTGTCCAGGCTTTTCTGCATTCATTTACAGATTGCTGAAGCAGGCCTTGGTTGGTTTTTTCCCTTGTTCTCGTGTTAATTTAACTCTTATCATCTTGAAAGAACAGCTACTTGCATATATTCTTAATCTATTAATTTTAACTTCAAACCCAAAACACTGACCGCCTGTATTAATTCACATGACTTGAGCTCAATAGTTTGTCAAACCACAGAATGATACCAGTCAGTCTATGATATTGTTTACCTTATCTCCAATGTATTTAAATGAAAACAAAATTAAATATGTGTAATACCCTACTGGGCAACTGATGTAAATCTTAGACTGCTGCACTTTCACTGTGCATCAGCATGTTTCGTATCTTACGATTAGCATCTCTTAACATTTTAAGAATATCACAGCTTTGTGCATTTTATAATAACGATTTTGATAAAGTCTAATAAATCTGCTAAAAAAATGTATCTTCCAATCAAGACTTTTTAAATGTTTTAATTCTTTAATATTTTTAGTCGGTTATGAAGTGTAAACGAAAAGATGTCTTCACATCTCTCCATAAAACGTAAACAGAGAAAATTATCATTTACAGACAATTGTTTCTTTGACATTTCAAATTTTCCAAAAGCCTAACTCCACTTTTAGATGGTATCAGCATTCCATCTTCTTGTCTTTTAACAACAAAAGGATTTACAGTGTTATCCTCGGAAATCACAGAAGAATGAAAATGAATTAAATTGCCTTTGCAAATTATCTCTGGTGTGCTTTACAGGACTGACAGACGTACCGCTAGAGCACACAAAAGAAAACACGTTCAACTAGAAGCAGAAGCACAACTGCTAAATTAGATGTTTCAGTTGTGAGTGAGGTTGATAATCGTGAGATTTTCCTTCCTTGTTATGCAGAATATCTATAGAGATCAGCCAATTATGTGACAAAAGAGAAATATACCACAGGTCAAATGGTTAACATGTGGAAAAGCAAACTATTAATACATTACTGGCTTTTTACATCCGGCACTGCTTTTGTGAAATGGTGGATTTAAAGTTGCAGTCTTGGAGAATTTTTTGCAAGTGTTTCTTTCTAGGAAACTATAACCAAGCATGTTACTACCAAGTCAGCATAGTGTGGCTCAGGAGAAAGGTTTAGGTTTGCACAGCTTCAGTGACTGCCATTTCAAACATTCCACCACGAGTACAGATCCGCTGACAGTGCAGGCGACATCAGAAATAACTGCCTTTTTGGTCTATTAATGTCTCTCAGTAGAAACGTGCTTGATTAAATTCTAGAGAGGCACACAGGTACATATTTATATACATAAAAACTGCAACACTAAATGTCTGTTTTCCAGGAGATAGTCATTTGACTTTTAAAGAGTTGTAATTTTTGTCGAGATATTTATATTTTGGCTATGATTTTGGATGTCATGCATGTAGTAGGCTAATAATAATATAATTACTGTAACAACCTCATTATATCCTTTAGCAGTAATATAAACATTATTTATTAATATAAATATTGCTTGGCGTCATGGGTAAAACATTGATGTTCTCATAGAAAAGTAGCATTAAGACCCTAAAAACATTAAGCAGACAGCAAGTGTATTTCTGTTGCATGGTTTAACATTAGTTTACTTGCACTTTCACACATTCAGTTTGGGATTATTGAAAAGATTGTGGTTTATGCATCCTCACTGTTTCAACAGAAACCACAGTTATTCTGCTTAAAATATGTGGGGTGTAAAGACTCTTAGCAGGAGTATCTGTTATTCAGAAACTGAACCAGTGCTTGGAAATTTTAAAATGTAAAATTTTTAATTATTTATCTTTAAACTGTGTAGAAGAATGTTTACATTTAGTGTTGGATAATAAAATGAAGCTTTCATTCATGTGCTGTTGATGCATTTTCAGTGTTTTGTACACATTATTCTACTAATAAAGAAATCAGCAACAATCTAATTTACCACATTGTCTTAAGAAGGGATATTACATACACAGAGTAAGACCTTCTTAGGTTGGAATATATATTTGTATATATCCTTTCTTTCTTAAAAGGTACCTTTTAACAAAATGCACACATGGACATTTTTGCAGCTAATAAATCTAGTATAAACAAATTTGTCAAAATTGAGTGCTGGCAAAATTTCTCATTACGTTGTCCCTTGAAGAATCAATAGTAAAAGGGTTACTTGCAACAATAAAAAAATATATACTCTTTGTGGATTAAATTGTTTATCCAATGCTACAGCACCAGGCCAGCCTTTCTATAAATCAGGAGTATTCTGTTTTATGTTATGGTAGAAGAAACCAAGGTTAAAGATGAGAGAAACACTCAAAAGTTCAAAGAATATGTATAAAAATATAGCAGAAGATCTGGCATCTTGGTCAGGAATATAATAGAAGATAAATGTCAGGTTATTGACCAAAATGTCAAATAGGCTACATCTCCTATTGCTATAGACAACAGTATACTGTTGTACCTTCCAAGTGAGTGTTACACTATTCTTTCCTTCATTATAGTTTCTGCTTCTTGGCTACACTGCAGCACTCTTAACCTTAACTAAAAGATGAGAGAAAGTCATGTGGCACATTTAAAGCTCAAAAAACAAACAACTTTCTCTTTATTCATCACAGATACTGAACAATACTATGCACAGTAGTTATTAAAAAAGAATATTGAAGCTGCAAGGGGACATAATGTCAATTATGAACTTATTCATCTGCCAGAGACCATTTTGAATGTAGTTCTTTATCCACAACTCTCTCACTCTACTTAATACTTACAGTGTCATTACACGATTTATAGTGAGAAAAAGCATTCACTCATTCAACACAAGACCAGCTCTTTTAGGTAGCCATGCCACGAAGAAAGCTACTGTTATTTGCATTTTAATTGTTCCATAGGGCCACTATACTTTATTTGGCTTAGAATTTAACTTTATTGTTATTTCAGAAACTAAAAAAAAACAACAAATCTTGTGGTGCGGCGGCTCTGTGGCTAAGGATCTGCTCCTGTGGCTGAAAGGTTGCCGGTTTGAATCCCACAGCTGGCAGAAGAAACCTACTCCGTTGGGCACTGAGCAAGGCCCTTAACCCCACCTGCTCCAGGGGCACCATATAAATGCCTCACCCTGCGGTCTGACCCCAAGCTTCTCTCCCTGTCTGTGTGTCTCATGGAGAGCAAGTTGAGGTATGTGAAAAGACAAGTCCCTAATACAACAAAGTGATTTTATCTTAAAAATGAGTACTTGCCTTGTTGCCACTCTTAAATGAAAATACAGTATGGTCTTAATTGGTTCAAAAAGGAATGAAACAGGTGGGATAATACAGGAATGGAGGGCACTGGTTCAGTCATGAAAATAGTACAGGTGGCACCATTTTTACATGGAAAAACACATTCACGTTGTTGAATCCCATACCATTATTTCTTTTAAGGAGCGCCTGCAAGAGTTTCCCGGCTCAAATAGCTAGCAACCAACCGGGCAAACTGGATCGAAAGATCTTCTCTTGTTTGTAACCTTGTCTTTGGTCCTTTTCATTCTTTCCACACCTATGGATCTTGCTGTTTCCAATGAATGTTGTTCTCTAGTTATTCCATGTTTGAAAATAATTTCCAGTATGATGCTGTAAACTCTACTAAATTATGTATGCTACTCATCCTATGATTAGAAGTTGTTTTATTCATTTAGAAATGTACATTGCCTTTTCTTATTCAAACCTAGTTATCTCAGATAAAGTGTTGAGGTCAATTATTAGTAACACTAACTCTGTAAAAGAATTATCTCCAATATAAAAATCGCCACAGTCTGCAAACAGAATTGCTTTAGATTACAAATGCTTGCTCCAAAGCCCGAAGCTTTAGATTAATGGGAAAAACAATAATTTAGAGGACACTGGAAGAGGTATTTTCTTACACCAACAAGTAATTTATTTAATTGCACTCTAATGCCACCCCTCAATTCACTGAATTTAGAAGCCTCCTCTAGTCTTTGTTTGCCCTCAAATTCTGGCTGACAATAGCTAGTTAACACTGATGCATTTCCTGTGCGCATCTCCTCTCCCAATGTGCAAGAGACCATGTGCCATGACAATTACTGCAGGCGGGGTACAAAGCAAAACTGATGTTACCATGGAGAAATATTTTTTTAAGAAATAAGAAGCTGACTGTTTAAAGGGACTCATACAAGTTTTGACATCTAAGGGAAAAAAAACAACAAAGGGTCTTGTAAACTTAATGCAATACATATGTTAGTAAAGTTTCCTAGAAATAATCTTGAGATATGGGAACCCTCTGGAAACTTGGATGTGAATGTTGACAATATCTTATAATGGTTATGACTTTGATTTAGGAGCCTCTACATTTAGAAATGTGTAATGACTTATCACTTAAAAACCATCTAGATGAACTTACAGTTTTGGAACACAATGGCATTGTTTTTTTAAAAAATAATATTAAATTTAAACAATTCTTTTTACATATTTGCTTTGAGACACCCGATTCAAATCTGAAAATTACATACTGTGATCTACAGTTGTATTAAGGCGTTGTGAGTTTGTTCTACATAGTGTTTGCTGGGCAGGTAGTTCCTCCATATTCTGCCCCCACTCAAATGTACATTAGTAGTACTGCATCTTGCGTATTACATTCTAGCTACTGCATGCCACACTGCAGACTATCTTGTTTCCTGTGAAATGTATTCTGGATCTATATTTCACGTCTGTCTGGGCAATACTGTTCAGATGCATGGGAATCCATTCAATTCAAACAATACAACAATCACACTGATGAAAAGGGTATGAAAGAGTTTTCATAACTACAAGATTCAAACTCTCGGTTTAAATTACAACACAGCAGTTATTCTTCATCGTTGGCATGTCTTCTTTGGTTGTCATGGATGCACGCTTTTAATATGTAGGGTAAGATACGGTATCATCAAAGTGCATTCTACTCTTCTAATACTTTATTGATTGCCAAATCATCAACATATACCTGAGCTCCAGGATCAGGCTACTTAAGTCTTAATATTTGAAGCCCATGTTTGTAAAAGCCACAGTTGTGTATAAAAAACAAACGCTTACTAATTACCAACACATTAAATATTCCCATTTTTCATTATTTCATCAGAGGCCTACAGCTGATGGCTTTCACAGGAAACAAGCAAAATCTCCACTAAGAAGTTCATTAGTACTTTGGCTAAAACCTCACAATTGTCACCATAAGTCTTCAAACCTGAGAAGGTTGTGATGGATCACCTGCAAGTTTATTTCCTTCTGTTTTAAAAATAGAAAAGGATTCTGATGAAGGTTTCTTGTTTCCATCAGAAAATACCGATTCTACTCACATTGCCTGAAACAGTGTCTTCACTATGCTGTAAATAGAATGTAGTTTCCTTTAACAATCTAACGGAAAGTTGGCTCACTTTAACCCACAAGGATGGGTGTGATTTTGAGGTATTTTAATGAATACCAAAAACAGAATACGTTAGCAACATAGAATGCTGAGCTATGCCACTGAGTGAATTGCAAAGAAACAAGTACACGATAATTCCATACAAGGAGGTGATTTTAAAAAGGGTACTTTATAAGAGGAGAGAACAATTAAAAAGGTTGAATCAGTAACAATTAACCAACCAAGAGTCTGGCTGGAAAGATCACTTCAGGGATATAAAGTCCAAGAGTGAGAAGCCCTGCTCTGCTTCTGACTATGGCAATCACCTTTTCCTGTATTAAAGTATTGTGTAGTTGAGGTAATCATGCAAGCTGCTTAGATAAATGAAAGGGCTCCAGTATGTTAGTGTTTATAAACATAGATGGACTGGGATCAACTGGATTATCCATTTGGTAGAATACTGGCCTGTATATATAGACTGAGTTACCTGCCACAGTCTGCAAACAGACTGGTGTCAGAATTAAATACACAAGATCCCCGAGGTTTAATTCCACCTTAATTCACATTATACTATCAAAATGTTCACCACAACCATGGGCTACATGTATATCTTAAACACACCAAGAAGAATAAGGCTCCACACCCAAAATGTTGCTTTCCATTCTTCTGCTTTTCAGTGTGGAATTAACTTCCACTTGTTCCTTTATAGCTCTCCAGTCATAAATTTATATTTGGCTTTAATCATGTTATGGTGAATTAAAGCACACTGGTGTTGTAATTAAAACTGTGACTAACCTCTTTGCTTGTTATGGTAGGTTGCTGTTTGACAGCTTTGACTGATGAGTTTAACCAGACTCATAGCAGGGTAGCACTTCTATTTTATTTATTTTTTAAATTAGATAACATTGTGGGCAACGTGGAAAAAAAAGCAGACCTTTCAGAAATAACATGTTGAAGTTGTTTCTTTTGCCTAAAGCTAAAGAACAGTAAAACTTTATTCCATTTTTCATGAAAGAATGGTCGTCTAACGGATAACAGATTTAATTTCGAAATGAGAAAAATTTTAAGGATTCTTTAACTCCAGGTCGGTTTACTCTTATGACATCACACCGGCAATCTGAGCCTTCACTAGAAACATCGTTTGGTTTCAGTCATAAAAAAAAAAACCTTTTAAAATGCTAATATCAAATTATCATACAAAAAAAAAACTAATAGGTCTACTTATAATAATATTAATGTCTGTAAAAAACAGTTAGGTCAATACTTATAAAATAACATTTACATTAAGATTTTTTTTTGCCTTAATCAGAATCATAACGCGCAATCAGAAACCCAGTCCAATGAAACCTGGTTTATTTATATATTTCTTTCATACGTAAAAGAATTGCCGGTGTATCCCCCATTTCCAGGTAAAACAAAACATTTTTTTATTTCTCGCTAAGGGGGCAATGTAAACTGATATCTTTTTTATTTTAAATGTGACTCCGCCATCTATGGCTTTGAAAACATGCATGAAAGTAGAGGGGATGCGTACAAAATACGGGGAAGGTGCTTTCTTACCTATTGTAGAAATATGTGAAGAATGAAATTCATTGTCCGTGAATCTGCACAGCAAACAGGTTTTCCCAACCCCGGAATCTCCGAGAAGCAGCAGCCTGAACAGTACATCATACTGCTTAGCCATAGTGTACTAGGGGAAAGAGGTTAACTCTGCAACGAATCACTAATGCCGGCAAATTTATCTCCCATATCTGCCAAAATGTAAACAAAAGCCTTCAAGAGCCGATGTTTCCCAGAACCCTCTGGTTGCCTGTCCTTTTCTGTCAGTGCATCATCACAATACGCGGTGGTTTTCTTGGTTGTTAAAAGGGTGGATCCAATTTTCACGTTGTCTTACTGGGGTATGGAGAGCCAAGGATGAAAACCTGCCGTGGCTGTTTCGGCATCAATGACATCGCGCGAAATGGGAGGGGGAAAACGAGAAGGGGGGGGATATACCTGAGCAAAACATGTGGGTTTTTTTAATGACCCTTAAGGCATTCTTTATTTTTCAATATAACAGACTTAATGTATGCATTGTATCAGGTTTCTGGATTTTGTTGCTATATTGTCACCTTTCGCATTAAATAAGAGCACCACATTCCGTAGAGCGGAACTGTGTTGACGACCTTAAGTGTAATCAGTTTGGAAACGCAAAAACTGTCCTTTGGACCATTCTGTACTTTATTCCTTTAAACACCCTGTAATATTGACAATTAATCAATTCTGGATATAATGCGTTTATTTTAATTCAATTATAATCACTTAAATAATCAATAGCAGTAGTGAAAACGCATTATTCAATATGTTGGGCTTCACTTCTCACCTGACATTTCTAGAATAACAGCGGTATTAGCGCTCCTACTAATCTTAAAACTAATCATACCACACTTGCATATTTTTAACATCCACTGAAAACGATCAATATGCGTAAACTGGTGTGTCAATGGTTGTATTAACTGGATTGCAATAGATTATTTTTGCTAGAGAAGAGTTCAATTTAGGGCAACAGAATTATTATTGCATTGCGAAAAAGCTCCTCCACCTAAACTCTTTGAGCAATCCATGAGAAGACCTCTAAAAGGACACCTGAAACAATCTCCCGACACCAAATTACTTCGAGGTGAAGATGTAGAAAAACTGGCTGGCACATCGGACTTGTGCCTTTAGCTAAACTCATCAGACGTTCGTGTACTCGTGTTGAAAGTGCACGTCTGACAGGTGAAACTTCACATTGGTAAGAATGGGAAACATAACATTTTTTTGTATTTCTCTGTCTGTTCCGGGTTTTTGCTCCATTTGAGTTTATCGCAGGTCAATGTGTTTCCGTTTACCTCTTTGGGCATATTTTACAATTGGCTTTGGACGACTTGAATGACTATTGTAACGCAACGGGGGCTCAGGCGGGCGCCCTTGCCGCATCTGGTCGGCCCCATCCCGACTGGAGGCTCGAACCCGGGACTTCCGCGTCTCTCTGCAGCGACCTAGCCCCGTGAGCCAAAGAGAGATCTCCCTACAGCCCAGTAGCTGTGGTCCTGCTATCACAGGGAAGGGCGGTGACGTCACCCGCTCTGGTACGCCGGCTCTTACACACAGTGCTTGTCGGCCGTAAGCGTTACACTATTCTTTGTGGATATTGACAGTTTATATATTAAACCTAGTTAATGTTCGCGTCTTTGTTGCAAGTGTGCATTCGTAATAATAGTTAATTGTAATTTTAGTAGTTTTTTTTTTGCTCCTAAAGACATTTTTTAATAGT
Source organism: Lepisosteus platostomus (assembly GCF_059453375.1). NCBI lineage: Eukaryota > Metazoa > Chordata > Actinopteri > Semionotiformes > Lepisosteidae > Lepisosteus > Lepisosteus platostomus. The sequence continues at coordinate 15,336,645 of NC_142620.1, forward strand.
CCTTCGTTTTTGTAGATGCCTTGCGGTACGTTTACATACAGTAAGTGGTGCACTAGTAACATTCTGTAGATGAACTAACATATTGTTTGAATATTACTATTTTGCGCTGTGAAATTTGTCTGGTGACGTAGCAGACAATCTTGAAAAAACTGCCACACAATCTGGCAAAAAAAGAACTCAGTAGTTAAAGTGGTAGATATGGACAGTGCGTCTTACTGCAGACGGTTATTACTGTCCTTCACCTAACCTAGTAGAAAAATACAAAAATTGCAAGAATCCGTGTTGTGTCTGTTGGTTTATGAAGGAAAGCCCCATTGAGACCACAGGTCAATAGCACTGTCTTTATCTCCCGTTCTCCTCTGTAGATTTGTAACAAATTATCTCAGTTTACTCCAAGGTCGGCAATAAATAATTAATAACCAACAGAAAGTAATCTGGGGGCATTTTCCCCCAGATTAATCCAAACGCCAGGGCAGCTCTTTGATTTATAAATGTGGTTTCAATTCGAGAGGGTGCATCTGAGAAGTGCCTTTGGACAGAAAATTTAATAATACAGATTTTAGACATCGTCTTCTATTTAAAAGTGGATTAACAGAAAATGAGTGTAAAAATCACATTTAAAAGTTCGTATAAGTTGTGCACATTACATTTTTTACTCTTACAGCCCACTAATACCAAGTGTTTAATACGTTTTTTATCATTTGTATTTTAAAACGGGCAACTATTGTGTCTCCCATTGTGCATCAGCATTGCAATGTCATACTGTACCTTTAGTTATCGAAGGGTACTTTAATTTGGCTTTCAGTTACGAGTGGTTAAACTATTTTGGATATAACAGAATATGACCAGAATCGTGACTCATAATACACCCGTCCCGTGAATGTGTTAAAACATATTAGGATTATCCCTATATACAGTATTGCTGTGACTTTATAAAGACAATTATAAACATATAATATATAATACTGAACCCCGTAGCGTTACAATACCTTAATTAAAATATTTAAGATGTTTTGATTTCCATTATTGTTTCCTGTTAATAACATTAACTGAAAAATTCTCTGTACTTCAGTTAGCATTATAATTGTCACCACAGGGGGAGAACAACAACCTCTACAGTTCGTTATTGTACTCCAGTGGCCGTGTTGAAAAAAGCGTTTTGAAAACCACGACTGTCCTTGCTGACGTGCCGTACAGTATTTTCGCTTGTTGCCGCCCAGTTTATAGGAAGCCGAAAGAAAGTGGATCAGTTGTTTCAGAAGGAATTCAGAATTTTCATTTATAGTTACAGTTTTCACACATTTGTTTTCCATTTTAACTATGGAGGAGCCGATCTGCCCTTTGCGATGTCTTTCTGAAAACCATAAAATGGAAATGTTTAAGGACGACAATGTGGAAACGGTGACTTCAGTAGAACAGGTAGGTAATGTACCTGGTTAATGTTTTACTTTTGTAATTCTTTGGCAATCCCGACGTTCGTTAATTACATTTTTATTTAATTGGGATTTACTTCAAAATGCTTCTTATTAGATTGTTTTTTTATTGTGTTAATTGTGGGGGGTTTAGTGTCTACACGAGGGACACGTTGTGTTTTACCTGGAGCTTAGTTTTGTGCAGTTGAATTAAGCTTATCCCCGAGTTTAGCAGTGATTAGCTAAATACAGCTTGCTAAACCTTCGACGCACAGCATCTGCAAGGACATTAGCGCTGTTGTTGAGGGAATCTATAGGTTAGGAAATGTGCTTTGACTAAGTAATTCATCCATCCTGTTGCACACTGAACAAGAATCAAGAAACAATTATTTGAGTTTAAACCCCTTAATGTCCATTATATTGTGCTAACGTTAAGCCCATGACGGTTTATGTTGGGATAAGTCATGTTCCAGCACGGCAGGAAGCACGTGAATCGAAAACATTTCAAGAGCTTTGACCTGGCTCTGCTGATGACGTCATGTGTCGGGATCTGTCCAGCTGTTAACCTGGCAAGTGAAGTTCTCGAGTAAAACTCCCGCAATCTCCAGTTCAGTTTATTTCTCATATGCACAAGTGCAATGAAATGCTTATCTGCATGTATGCTCCAATACAAAGACATTAAGGAAACACCAAGCATAAACACAGAACAGCAGCAGCAACGACAACAAATACAACATAAAACTTTAATACAAGTCAACACAAGCAGTGGGCAAAAAAAAAAAAAAACATCACCGTGAGGCAGCGGTACATTTTACACCAATTGTATGAACTATGTGAAGACAATTAAAATGTTCTAGGGAAATGAGTCGTTACTGTACTAAAATTTAAATAGCATTAAAAAGAATGTATATCTCATCAGTTTTGTGTTGGAAGAGAAAACCAGTTTAGTGAAAGGGGGCATATTTTCCAAGAAAAGTCTTAGGTATACAATGATTTTATAATTTGTGTTCAGGATTTTATAACCTGTCTCACGCTGTCACAGTAAAAGTTGGTTAAGTACAAGTGGGAACATGTGGAAGATTGTTCACATGGACAGTGACAGTACACACCCATGCGGGCACTCCAGCAGTTCGATGTGACCATCTCTTGTGTCCATGATGACTTGCACGCATGAAATGTGATTCACAACTGCATAAAGTTTGTTCTCGTGTATCATATTTCCCTGTTCTTCAGTGTGAATACAGCTCAGTAAGCCAGCTAACATCAGAAGGAAGCTTCACATGTTTATCGTATTGTAACATATCTCAGGGGTTATGCTTTTTAACCTTCCTGCTGTGTTTAGTGTGTATTGGAAACATCACTAGTTGAGCTTAAATGTAGCGTAATCCACTCTTAATACATCTGCACCACTGAAATAATTATTGAGGTTAGTTTCACACCACTGTCGCAGAGAAACTTTACGTCAGAGGTGTGCAGCTGTAACCTTTGAGACATGCAAGATAGTTTGTTTTTCACTTGTGATTGAATTCATTATTTTTGCAGTTGGACCATTGTAAGCTGCTGACAATGCATAGTAAAAAGGAACTATTAAACGTATTGGACACAGTGCCCCTTGAGACCCAGAACCAAGAAGCCCAGCTTAATCATTTCATTGTTCACTTAAGAATATAAATGGGAGGAAGTAATTATGCTCCTTGATAATTTTCTGCATGACAGGCACTGTAGTTTGAGAGCACTATAAGTGTAAAATCCACCATTGCCTTATCTTAAAACTTCACTGCTCCCTATCCCGACTTAACTGCTTGAAGAGAGTAATCTTGTTTGTCCATACACTATCGTCACAAGACATGATCCCTTACTTGTCTTGTTGGAAAAACTGCCTGCGTTTCAGCTGCCAGTTATTTTAAAAGTTCTTCTGTCCCAAAGGCAACTGAAATCATTCAAAATTGAATTTGAAGATCTAATCATTTAAAAACTGAGTAATGTCCAGGTTCTAGGCCATAACCCTGTTCTTTGTAGTCTGGAATACTACAGCTCGACTTCCAGTCAGCCAGAGCTCTGCTTGTTTCTCTCCTGGGACTGCATTGCTTGGCACCTTCCTCTAGCTTCCTATATTTGCCCAGGTCAATTTCTTCATGCTCTCCTCCAGCACTTCTCCTCACCTTTCTTTTGTCTTCCTCCTACTTGTATCCCCTCACATCCTCTCCACATGCATTCTCTGCTCCCATGCCTGATCTGTCCCTCCTGCTCACTGCCATGAAGGAACAGACTTACCTGGAACATCAGCACTGCCTGTCCGTCCCCAGCACTTTCCTGGCCACACCAGTTTTGCAGCTCCTGCCATCTGTTCCTGCCTTGCAGCTATTGGTTTTTCTACTGCACTGCATTGCTACGATTGCATTTTACCAACATGTGCTTTGTTATACTACAATTTGACATGTACTGAATTCCTAAATGTATTATGCTGTTTACTCCTTTGTGGAATCGTACAATCCATTGTGTATTGTATACCAAAATGCATTGTATGCTTTGTGTTATGCAGAAAAAGGTCGAAGATAGCGTTCAGCAAGTGTTCAGTGCTTACCAGAAAAACCACAGATTAGCACAGTAAGTATTGGTCTGAATTGTTTTACTGCTCAGTTTCCTGTTGTGAAATCTAAAATCAGTTTTCCTATTTTATCCTTGTGATGTATAGTGATAGAGGCCATAACTCTAAAACGTGCTGCAGAGTAGCTTGATTGCAGCTGAAGCCTTAAGAGGAACAGGATACAGAAAAAAAGAAGGTTTTTAACTTAAAATTATTTCTTTTTCATAGGAGAACCATTCTATTAATGAGAGACCCACTTGGTTAAAAAAAGACCCATGTGTTTTGACATAATACCTTAAATCACACCTGCAAGCTCCATAACCAATCCACTTCAAATCAGTCAGGGTTCTGACAAACTATGAACACATGGTTCCTGTCTCTAATTTAAATTTTGTATTGTCATTCTTTGACAAAAAGCTGCTGTATTAAGACAGATTATTTTATAGTGATGAACTGTTCTCGCCTATCTAATAATATCCTACAGTGTGTACTGTATGTAAATTTGAACGTGCACTTAATTATTGTGTTATATAGATGTTTTAAAGTTGTACTTTTTAGCTGCTTTTATACAGGGTTTCGCTGTCTGCTTTATATTATAATGGTATTATTAAGGGTATATGTGATCATAGAAAATTAATTGCAAAAAGACAAAAAAATTAAGATGTCATCCTAGCCAGTACTACACATGTCCAGAATGAAGAGAATTAAGTGCATTATCAGCATAGAATGATAAATGTTGTGTATAATCGTAAATTACATAATAGTTTTTTGCAAATATCCCTGTCTAAAGTTTTGTGAAGATACAGCATTTATTCAACAGTATTATCAATCATTTCTCATCACAGTAATTCACGGTTAATTCTTGGGATTGTGAAGCTATAGTTTGTCGGCAGTAAAAATAAATAAAAAAATCCTTCATTTAGCAGGCTATCCATCTTTTAGAATTTCAAAAACTAAAAATTATCTTGGATTATGTTTTATATATATATTCTCAAATGTATCCTTAGACTATATAGTCCTGTGCTTGGTTTTATTAATTATCTTTCATTCAATACCAGGCTGACTCATGGGTTTCTATGGGAACTGTTATATAAAGTGAGCTCTGGTTCAATTGACATTGCTGTTGGAAGAGCATGACTCAGTCATTACTAGACCCAAATTGCACTCAGTCAGACAGTTTTTTTTAAAACAATCTTTGCTTGACTTTTTAAACATAAAGAAATTACCTGATTTCACACATGAGGAAAAATTGATTTTAAACTTTGGACTTTTTAAAAACTTTTAAGGTTCAAGAAACTTGAATCCTAAGATTCAGCTGCTCAGTTCTGATAGAAATCTGTAGTTTTAAAGGTAGATAAAAATGAGGTACAAAAGTAACTGAATTAATGCAATCCTTTTATTGTATCTAAAAGACAAATATGCATTCATATTACAGATTATGCTAAATAGTTATAGATAAAAAGTATGTGCTTTAAGTTCTTAAGAATCCCATTCAAGTTCATTTCAGAACCAGTAATGGTTCCATGACAAAAAAAGTTACTGCAAAATGCTATTTCGAACATGACAGCCTTGATTACAGCGACTAGCGCCCTTAACGTGTTAAATCGCTGCTTAAGAAAAATACAAATGACTGGTAATTCTCTGAAACATTGTTTGCATGAACTATAAACAGTTCTTTGTGATGTCTCTGCGAGTTGGCATTCATTTATTTCATTTATACCAAGGGTTTTTTGGGAATATAAAGTATCGATCCATCTGCAAATGAGTCGGTGGAAAATTGCCCTTATGACATGCATGGGCAATGAATTGCCTTGGTACTGCATGCCTACACACTTGTCCTGTTCCCAAGTGATTTGGCACATGCTGACATGAACTTTTTTACAGTTAAATGCCTCAGTGTGAATTTAGTCATTCGGATTTAACATTGAACAAGAAAGTAAAAATACTACTGTCTGTGCCACCAGTGCATACTGCTTGTATGAGGAATTCGACAGTGGGTGTTGTTCACTGACACGTTTTAGGATGCAGTGCTTTGCAAAAGTATCTCTCCTTCCTTCGTAATTGTAATGAATCATGAAGGATGTAAAAGATGTTTTTTTAAATGAATATTTTTCATTCAAATTTGAAAGCTCCAACTGAACACTTTTATTGCAAAACCGGAATTTGTTGCACACGTTTTGCAATTGCTGTATACATATAGACATATAATATATATACATACAGTACACATATGTACATATTTTGTGTTCAGTGCTGTTTGATAATGATCAAACATTTTTCAGATGGAATAACAGGAAGCAGTCAATGTTCTGTTACCGTGCAGTCCAACTTCTGCGGTGGCTTTCAATAAACTATAGGCTAAACACGACCTGTTGCATCTGCACTGGAGAAAGGGTTTTTGTAGTAAGAGTTACAGCTTATTGTAAATATCATCTTTAACCCTCATTTCTACAGTGATCGAAACTAATTTGTGCAAGCGGGGGTCTATTTCAATTCTTGTTCCCCCAAAACTATAGCTCATAACCAAGGCTACATGCACCTCGATTGTCCTTTTGTCTTAGAACACTAGTATAATCTTGTTGGTACTTAGTTTGTGCTACTAAATGTTTCCAGAGCAACCCCACATCCTTATGTATAATGGTCTATTATGTTAATTCTTTATTTACTTTGATACAAGGGTAATTAGAACTGTCTTATTATAGAGTTATAAATACTCTAATTTTAGCTAGCATCCATGTCTTTCTAATATGATACATAAAGTATGATGCATAAAGAATATAAATACTTTAGTATTTATTTTAGTTTTTGTATAAATTAATTTTATATGTTATATATTATATAATAATTATTTATATTCTAGTGTACATTGATGTAACCCATCATCAAGTTTCAAACATTTTGTTCAGACCTATTTTTCAAAATACCCCCAAGACTAGGGGAATAAGCAAGGCAACTATCATCATTCATCACTGTTACTGTTATTGTAGTTACTGCATCTAAAAACCTCGTGAAAAAGGAGGGTTAGCAGATCTTTTTCAGTTAACATTACATCTTAGGTCTGTTCATCCCTTCCCATCACAACTAAGAGCTTGATCGACTCCTTTTTCCAGCTTGTATAGTGATTAAAGATGTGGACTGAAATCCATCTGGAACAGACTTGAAATTCCAGACTTATTACACTGCAGATTTAAATTGGACTTGAACACGAAGTGACAAAGTTGTAGCTCTTTTCAGTTCTGCCTGTTTGCCAGCTAGCCTTCTCTCATATTCCTTTATTGAATTACATCTGGTACAAACCGATATACTGTTGCTTATTTTCTCAGACCTACTTTACAGCGGGAGCAGCACTATGTATATCTGAAGAGAGGTTTACGTTACCTTTCAGATGCCTACGAGGTAAGTTATTGTCAATCCTGGAGGCAGATACAGAGCTCACTAATGACCTTCTGCGTTTACTTAATGTCTGTAAATAGTATTCCAGCTTTCAAAAACTGCACTTCTGTAACAAATCTCCCCATCTAGCCTTATTTTTAAATTTGAAGGGTAGGGTATCATATATGATCTAGTAAATCAAATAACTAAGTCTGCCTCCAGTTCAAATCCATTTAAGGATAATAATGCAACAGTTTTAATATATAGTCATAACTGATAATCTATTTTTTCAACAATTTTCTTAATGCCTAAATATATATATTTTGATGGTCAGTATGATTTACCAATTTGCGAAGTAAATCTAACAACAGAAGTCATTTTGTTATGCTGTCCTTTGCCCTTTGGAGCTGTTTCTGGAATTCACTAACACATGTTCAAGCTTTTGCGTTTGATTATACTGTGCAGTGTCTTGATGCCAGCCGTCCTTGGCTCTGCTACTGGATCCTGCATAGCCTTGAGCTCCTAGATGAAACTGTCCCAGCCTCCATCGCCTCAGAGTGAGTAGAGAGAGCAAAGTGGACTGCAGCTGTTACAGATGACTCATCTCTGGGTCTCGGACACAGGGCTGGCCAGGCACGATTTCACCTGAGATTTTTTTCATGCGTTGTCTTGTTTTTTACTCCTAAAAACACAAGAGTGGGAAGAAACTTCACACCTGATTCTCTTTGCCCCATGTTGTTCTGCCGTTGAAACCCAGATGACAGAGTTGAGATTGGGAAAATATACTTTTACCTACACCTCGGAAATGCAGATTAATCTGTAACTGTTTATTTATCCACAGATAGATTAGATATAATTTCTTATTTCTTTAAGGTACCCATCTTATCTTAAAATTAAAACAGGTTTAAAATGTCAATGATTTGAAATATTACAGTATTCAAATTATGTTCTCCATTTAACAGCTTTATTTGCTCAATTTCTTGATTTTGTAGGCTTGAAACGTTTTCAAGATAAAACATTAAATAAAACCAACAACTCACCCTTTATAATGCTGTCTTCACTTAGTGGCAATCTTTTCTTCGGCAGTAAGCTGGACTGAGTTATAAAGAGGACAGCATACAGAAAGGAAGGTATAGAATGGTTTAGCAAGACCATTCTAAAACTTTCCCCAAACTTTAACAAACAATAACGAACGAGAACTGTAACTTATTATGTCACACCAATTTACCTTTCATTTTCTGGGATCACTTTTTTTCTTTTTCATTTTAACAATGAACACAAGCCCACATGTTCATAGTAATACTTTTGATATATTACTTACCCCTAAGAATCAGAAATTTATGGCATAAACTATACAGTATCATAATAACATCTTTTTAAGCATCTAAAATATTGTGATGTGCATCTCCAGTGTACAGCCCACTCCTACTGCATATTTTCACAATGTTATTGTAGCTGTATGTATTCTATACCTGACGTGAACACAAATATAGAGGCTTGCAGCTGGTGTTTTAGCTGTGCAGTGCACTGAATATTCCTTCCTTGTCTTCTAGTGTCTGTAAATTCCTAGCAAAGTGTCAGAGTCCCAAGGGGGGCTTTGCAGGAGGGCCAGGTCAGCATGCCCACCTGGCACCTACATATGCTGCTGTCAATGCCCTCTGTATAATTGGCACAGAGGAGGCCTATAACGTCATTGACAGGTAAGACCTGGCTGAAGTCTTCAGGAAAGTTTTTTTTTTTTGTAACTGAATGTGATTGGTGTAAATTGGAAGAAAAGTTTGCAGAATAAGAAATTGCACATGTAGTACTTGCAAGTTAATCTTGAAGATAAGTAAAGATAAGTATGATGTAAATACTGACCACACTGATGGCACAGATGAAACAGATACAGTAGATGATATTATCCGCAAGGTTTCGGACATGAGCAATTACCACAGTCAGCTATGAGAGTAGAGAGTGGTGGTTTGACGTCCTGCAGGGTAGTACCTACTCTTATCCTTATCCATTAGTCTTTCTGGAGCTCCTTTGTGAGTATGACATTCGCTCAGTGTTCTTTTGAAGCACAGTTAAATGAATTTACCGTAAAATCCGAACTGCTCCCAGCACTATTTTAGTTGGACTTTCAAGTCTGTGTAGTCTGCATTTGAGGGCTACAAATTGCTGTCTTCAAAGCTGCCCAGAGTTCTCAGGTGGCATTCCTAGAAATACCGTATGTTAATGTTCCCCATTGAAACAGTTCTCTGGTAAAAAAAAATGAGGAGCATTAAACAAAAACAGATTAATAGAGCAAAAGTGACAAAAACTTTAGAAACAAATGAAGTGAGCGTTTGCATTCTGTACTCATTAATACAGTTCATGTAACGATACTGGAATACTTTCGTTTCTTACCAGACAAAGACTGCTAGACTTCTTGTATTCAGTGAAGCAGCCTGACGGCTCTTTCATAATGCACGTGGGTGGAGAAGTGGATGTCAGGTACGTCCTGTTGCCTTGGTTTCTGTTTTCAGCAGACTGCCTTATCAGCAACAAACAGAGTTACATACTGTTTTCCCCTTTGGTAAAAACAACAGGAATCCGCTGCTTGCTCTGACCAGCCTTTTTTTTATTTGCAGTGTGTTTAAATTTGTTAAGAAGCATTAGTGATGGAAAAACATTGAAGTCTTAATACAGTTGGTAATTAATTTTTAAATTAAGAATTCTAGCCCTAATAAGTTCTTTTGTTCTCCCCCTTTTCTGTATGCTGTGTGTATTTCTCTCTGTTCTGAGCCAAATCAGCTTTCCTTGAAGTTCTGTAGATTTTTTTGAGCTAATGATTTTTGTGATAGACTGGCATCCTGAGGACGCCAGTCCAGGGGGTATCCTAGCTCTAGCTCCTTTTTCTGCTCACCGTGATCCAGTAATAAAGGATAATTTTTTTTATGCTAAATATTTGCTTTGTAAATTTTCAAAACGTACCATGCATTTTAACCATACATATATTTTTCTGCATTGTTAATTACTGTATTGGGTTTGCATTATATTGGGTTGGCATACTGTACATAGATTAATCTGTGTAGCTTTTTAGCTTTTTTGTCTATATAGTTCTATTAATTAGCAATGGAAAGCTAAAGCTCTAAAAATGAATATGGGTAGGGCTTGTAAGCAAAAGTGTCCAGTAGCTGTCAGTTCCCTTACTTGATACAAGTGCAGGTCTCCTGATTAGGACCAGTCGCTAGCTGTCACAGCTTTCCCATCCACACTGCCTGGTGCTCAAAACAGAATCGGCCATTGTCTTGACTGCTGTCAGCTGGCCTCGCTCAGATGCAGGAATTCATAGCGTATCTATAAATGCAATCACATTCTCTGAGTTTCTCCAAGTTCACAGTCTTCTGTTCAGAATATTCCCACTACTCTAAGGTCACTTCAACAGACAAATAAAATGAAATCCTTGCTTACTGAAAGCTTACTGCGAACTGGCAACATTCCACCCACGGGCGCATATCCTTACCCTCAGAGCCACTGCACCGTACCCAGAGATACTGCTGGCACACAGAAATATACGTGGGGTTACTTGGGTGATTTTATGGTAGCCATTATGTACCAACAGCCCCATTGCACATTAAATCAGGTAGAGATTTGAGTAATTACTTTCCCAGTTGAATTAAAGTGGAACTGCTATACTATTTTTACATTTCTGGGTTGAAATGAGTCAGCAATGATGAGTGCATTTCACACTGTAATGAAACTACAAAGTACGCGATAATGTGTACAAGATACGATGTGCATCACAAAAGTTTCAATGAATTCGTAGCGCCAAATTGCCTTTATTGTCTGCTGTTCAGAATGAGACAACTAAACTTTCAATGACATAAAACCAGTCCTATTACATTGTAAACCTGCTTTAGACCATGCGACATTTTGCTACCATATTAAAAGTAAATATTTTCATGAAACTGACACATATAAGATGATATGCTTTTTAGATAGTTTTAAGTATTGGAAAAAAAAGATCAACCTGCCAACCAATTAAAATACATTTATCATTATTAACTTTGTAGGAGACCATGCTTCTCATTTGCTTACAGTAACTAGTTAGCAGGGACTGTCGCTTTCACGTGACAGGTTGCACAAACTCGGATCTCACCCATGGCAAGACCAGCGGTTTCATGTCTGCCTGCAGCTACATGGCTACATTTTACACTTAATCTGAAATTTGTGGAATTTTGCAGTACCTAGGTTTCATAACCTGTCTGAGAAATTGGGACTGCAGTTCCCCTTGTAAGGAGGAAATGTAAGGAGTCCAGATTAAATATACCCAAAGTGGAATTGAGCCAGAGCACAGCACTGGTGTCAACAACCCTACTCATGAATGTTGTAGAATCTTTAATTGCCAAGTAGTCAATCTTGTGTTAACATCTCATCTGAAGGTTAGCACCTCCTACAGCACAGAATGGTCCAGAGGCCACCTATTGGTCCAGCACCACCTGGATTTCCCCAAACGTCTCCCATCCCAGTACAAACCAGGCCCAGCCTTGTTTACAAGATCTGAGATCTGGTGAGGTTAAGAGATGGTAATGCTGCTCTCTAAGTCTAAAAATAAATGTCATAAGTATGGCATGTCTTTGAGCAAGCTGAAATGACTGCACTGGAAATCAACAGAAATATTTATATGAGTGCAGATAAAGGGATGCTGAAAAGTAAAAGGAAAGAAGAGAAAATACTTTTCAGCTGTGAGGTTTTTCAGGTCAGGTGTTGGTCTGGTTAATAAGGGCCACAGTGTCAGTGAACTGTTTCTTGTATTTCAGAAGTGCATACTGTGCTGCATCAGTGGCTTCTCTAACTAACATCATCACACCTACGCTATTTGAAGGAACTCCAAACTGGATTACTAGGTAAGGGAATCTGAAATGCCTTGGAAGCAATGACTAAAAACCCCAGCATTTTGTGCTTCACTCCTGACTAAACATTGTGTGAACAGTCCAGTAATTACTGCATTATTGCTTCTGGCTTGTGTGAATGCCTTGTGTTTTACTATTCATGTATTAAAGTCATAGTTGTATAGCATTTTTAATGCTGAGTCAAATTCCTCATTTTGAAGAACTTTGGACGGAGTTATTCATCCTTCTTAATTTACCAAGATAGTTTGGTCGGACTAATTAAGCCTCTGCTCTGTTTTCTTGTTTCTGTCAGTTGTCAGAACTGGGAGGGGGGTATTGGAGGAGTACCAGGTCTGGAGGCCCATGGTGGATACACCTTCTGTGGATTGGCAGCCATGGCCATTTTTCAAAAGGAGCATATGCTAGACCTCAAATCCTTGTTAGTAAGTCTTGGCCTGCATGCTTCCAAAATATATCTCTGTGTACTAGATACAAACATCAAAGTGCATGACTTAAATGGAGGTATAAATGGTGCATGTGGAAGTGCATTTAAAACTGAGAACAGGAGGCACTTCTTTACCCAAAGAGTTGTGGGTGTATGGAACAAGCTACCAGGGTGTGTTGTTGAAGCCGATTCTCTGGCTTTCTTCAAGAAACAGCTGAACAGGCTATTTCGGCTAAGTGGCCTTGTTTTTAACTGTTCTTATCTTAGTATATACGCTTGAAACTGCTATCCCTTCTACAATTAATCCATTATCTTTCATCTTTAGTGTGAAACTACACCTTGAAATAGAATAGGTCTGTCGGATGAAAAAGATTGTTTTTGAATTAATAATTACATCAGGAATTATGCTGCTTCCAGGTCTCAGAATAGTAACTTTTTTACTATTTGATGGGAAAAGGCTGTACTATTCTGGAGCCTGTGATGGGTTTCCACTGCTCTGTGTATCATCTGATAAATGCAGATTTGTTTGCATTACTTCTGTTTTAAAAAGTTCCCTTTTTTGAAGTTCCCTGGTTATGCAGTAGGAAATGCTGCAGTGAATGCAGTTGGGTCTCCTTTTTTTATTTTTAATCTTAGAAGTACAATGATTGGATGGTACTTGAAGACCCATCATACCTGTAAATGCAACGGAAGGGTCACATAAAACCTAAGACCATACTGAATGTTTCCCTATGTATCAAAATAAGATTAGCTTTTAAAACAGGCCTTTACATGATGCCAATAATACATGCACTCAGAGCCTAGTTGTAGTGGTGTTTCATAAGAAGTTGGGCTTGATTAATTCTCCTGGTTCTCCTCTAAACACGTTATTCTAATGAGGAACTTTATACATTTTCCTTAAATGATGCTTGAACCCACAACAAAATCAATTTGTTCTAATTCCAGTTTAACCCAGTAGAATTGATTTTTAAAACACTGAATTTAGATTGATTCCTGCAATTCTAAATATTGTGTGTTCTTTCCCAGCATCATTTCAGAGCAAATGTTTCTTATAATATAGTGACATGAACTGGGTACAGTTTTTTAACCAGGTCAAAATATAGCAATTTTATTATGGTTTAATAATTCATAATGTAACTAGAACAATGTGAATTCTTCTATTCTATGTGCTGTTTTTTTGGACTGTAGCGCTGGGTCACGAGCAGACAAATGCGTTTTGAGGGCGGATTCCAGGGCCGCTGTAACAAGCTTGTTGATGGCTGTTACTCATTTTGGCAAGCTGGGCTGCTCCCTCTTCTCCACAGATCTCTGTTCAAAGAAGGTATTAACATTTATCAGGACCTCAATCCATAATTGAGCTCAATATCGGGAATTTAACTCACATGTGTCTCTGTGGGGAAAAATAGACACAGGGTAAACCATTTGTCCTTCATTGTTTCTGTGAGGTGGGCTCAGAAAGCCTTATCAATGAATTAGGCAAAATTGTTGACACCTTTTGAAGCTTATGTGTCACTCAAAAATCTAATTTGCAGTTGTGTATGGCACTGAATTTGTGTTACAAACTTAAGATTCAAATCTGGTTGAGTCGGAGTTTTTTCGATTGGCCAATTGTGGTGGTGGGTACAAACTGGGATTAAAAAGTCAAAAGTTTGGAATTGTGAAAATTCTGTTGCAGGAGACAAAGCGCTGAGTATGACCAACTGGATGTTTGAGCAGCAGGCCCTACAGGAGTATATCCTGCTGTGCTGTCAGAACCCGAGCGGGGGGCTGCTGGATAAGCCGGGCAAGTGAGTATTGGCGAAACGTGCAGGGCTGCATAGTTGTAGAGCAGTACTTGGTGAACTATGTGCACTTGTACTGAAACACATAAGGCTGTACAGCTGTAAAGCAGTAGATGTTTAGCTTAGTAACAACTCTTTTAAACTGCACTCTGTGTAGATGCTGGAAATGCAGATTTTTCTGAGTAATTTATAGGAAGGTTTTCATAATTGAAAATGTTATCTGTATGTCTGCCTACTAGGTTATGCTGCTCAAATAAAAAAGGCAACCTTTAGCAGTGACACATATGTTCTTTTTAAATAGTCTGCAGTTTGATTTTTCTGCAACTTTTCAGTTCAAGGGTACAGAACCATTTTCTTGGAAAGGATAGTCCTTGCCTTTTAAGCATCGGAGCTTCTTCCTTAGAGAGGACACAGAAGCTCTCCTAGAGACTTGTAATCAATACATTCAGACTGGATTGGAAGAATGTTGTGGATCAGGTTACAGGTGTTCTCAGAGGGGCGTCAGCTGTCACAAAATTGTGTTGATGACAACATTGAAGAAACGGTTAACAAGAACCAGACTGACCTTTGAAAGTAGTTGAAAGGCTAAATATCTAAACGGCTGTCTTGATTAAATAACCTTTTAGATCTTTTGGAATAATTTTCATAGCTTAAATATTCATTTGAAATCTTTTTTCAACTTTTTATGCATTAATTGGCACACATGGAGAATTTGACTTGTCAGTGAAGGTCAGCTATCGTATATTAAAGCAGTTCTTCTAAACTGGAAAAAATATAATGATGCCGCTCACAGAAATTGGGCCTTAGTGCTAGTTTTTATATAATCAGTGCTTTCACTCATTCTTTAAATGCTCTTTTCCTCAATGCTGAATCTATTCTAATTATCCTCCTTTACCTAGATCTAGAGACTTCTACCATACCTGCTACTGCCTAAGTGGTCTTTCTATAGCACAGCATTTTGGAAGCAGGGAAATTTACCATGAACTTATCCTAGGCAATGATGAAAACCGATTGGTAAGTTTCCTGGTAAATGTTTTTGAAGTGCACTCCACTAAATCGGTGCTTTTACACAGGAACAGTTGTTCTGAAAAGAGTAGAAAAGAGGAGGTACTCTGTGAAATGTTGTGCTGTAAAGAGAGTTCTGTTGTTTAGCTACTAGCAACCAAACAAACAGGATGGGCCAAATGGTCTGGCGTGTTTGCTAATGTCAGTGAGCTCAGGACATATTCCCGGTATGAATGGAGAAGATTACCAAGGGACATTGCACACCATCCAGCAATGTCATCACACCACTGCTTTCCCAGAACTCATTATGAGGTTTTAACTCATATGTTACGCACAGTGTGAACTTTAAAGTGCTGCAGTAAATCTTTTTTGTGATGGAGCCCCTTTTCACCTGCTTTTGTACATGGTGAGTTCATAGTACACCACAGCCTTTGCATGGCAATACATCTTTATAATACAAAGCACATAAGCTCTAGCTATTCCCAAGACAGGAATATTGCAGGTGGTGACATTATGTAGAATCTATTGGAAACCTAGAATAATGAATTTGAAATACATATGTGGTGCTACAGCACGTATAAAAAACACCTCTCTGCGTTTTTTACTTTAGATTGCCAGCAAACAAAATAATTACTGACTACATACAGCTTCTCTGGTGTACCCAGAAAGTGCTCTGTTCTTGACAAGGTGCTGGCAAACAACCTCCACTTAATGATACGAAGTCTTAAATAATTGTATAGACATAACACAAAATGAAGGTTGAGGTACACAAAGAAATGATTTAATATAAACCACTTGAGAATCATTGCAGTAGTATATGTACAATACAGTGCTTCTTACAGGTTCCAGAATTTCAGATTCACAAATACAAACACATGATATTCAGTATATACAAACTTTTACATCTCCATCTAGTGGTTTAAGTAGAATACTACCTGAAGTGAAATTGCCATTCAACCTTGAAATTAAGCCAGGCAAGCAGTATGTTTAAGCCTGACCCAGTGATGAGATGTTTATATGACATTTTAGTATTGAATTAAATCTTTTATTTTAAAGTGCTGTATGTTTTCTCCTTTAGCAAGATTGGATATGAAGCATTTCTCACTTTCTGTGTCCTAACAGGCACCGACCCACCCCGTCTATAATATCTGCCCAGAAAAGGTGGCTCAAGCCATAAGATATTTTCATCAGATGCCAGTCCCAGAGCAGAGAGCTACCACCTCCAGCACTCACAACCTCTAACAGACTGCAGGGGATATGTCCTTTCCTTGGGTTTGTAAGAAATGTAATATACAGAGTTTACTTCATACTGGCCTGGAACATAGCTGTCATTGTATTTGTGTATGGACATGTCAGGGAATGTCTACCAATGTAAAAGCTTTAACATAGGAAAAGAATGGCCATGCTTTCTTTTTGACTCCTTGGAGTAGGGCAAAACTTACTTCAGTAGCAGCCAATTTATTTTTAGAATGTATTACTAATAAACTTTTGGAATCCAACTATTTTCTCAGAAGTACAGTGTTTCAGTTTAATGTTTTGGATACCTTGATCTCAATTTGCAAACAGGTATATACTGTACATTACTGTTTACTGCTGAGCCCTTCTTGGACCCTTAATGTATATAAACTACTTCCAAAAGTGCTGATTTAATTTACAACTGCATTTTCCAGGTGTCCCTCTTGAAATATTTTTAATTAAACCTTTTGTTTTGGAAAAACACTTCCCGATTGCTCTCTTCTCTAAGTCACGTAAGATTCTTTTAACGTTTAAACATTTCGCATAGCTGAAAGCTAAACAGACAAGTATTTTTTTCCAGTGACATTTTTGCTAAGATCCACTTATTATAATTATTATTACATTCTGTATGTGCAGAACTTTTAAGCTAAAAATCTAGCACCTTCTAAACCATGAGGATTTAGTTTTGGTTTGTATCCATTTCCTGCAGAAAATTTAAGGGCCCAAAGCTATAAAGTATTTTTAATGAAGGACCAGTTTCACAATTTCCAATTCTATTTAAGAAGTATTTTCCACACTGTGGTCTTGAAAACAGAGACTGATATAACATTTTGATTTAACACAAGAAGGAACTGGATAAACCCTTAGCTCCTCAAATCATGCCGACTTTCCTGTTTAGTAAATCCCACTTAGTGCCTAGGTCCTGCAGTGGCCAAAAAGCCTAATATAGATCAGTTTCACACAAAAATAAGGTTCATACTAATACAGATCTAAGGAATAAAAACTTTTAATGCTAAGAAACAAGAATAAGAAGTTAATTCCACACCAGCATATAGAAAACATTTTTGCTTTTGAACCTTTTTTAGGTGTAATGGTGACAAAGAAGGGGCACAAGAATATAAAGCAAAAGAAAGCATGTAAGAATGGACACAAGAGGTGTGAAAGTATCAAAACAAGTCAAACTCTGGGGGACAAGATGTGAAAAGTTGAAATTCATAAATGAATGAAGAGAACATGCATAAAGAAGTAATTTAACATTAAGAGCTAGTGAAAAGTGTTATCCACGTTTAAGGATTTAGCATACAAACCGTGCCATTTGTGCCTGGATCTAACTACTTGCTAAAAACATGTTCATCTGCATTCTCAGTAAGGATGTTGAAGGGAAATCTGGTTTCATTTTAGTTTACACTACACCCAGTTTACAATTAATTATGTCATTATAATAAGCTATACTCTAAAGGAGCTCTAAAAGGCCCCAGAGAAATGCACAGATGATTCAATGGGCATGATGCATCAGTTTAATACCTCTCCTTTTTATAGCAGGGCAAGTATAGATGTTTTATAACCCAGGATGCTATTTCACAATGTCCAACCTGCCCAGTTGACTGGTATTATGGAACATAATCCAATTATATAATATCAGTGACATAATACATTCTGAAATGGGGAAATTTGGATTATTTTGGTAAAGTTTACACACTTTAAAAATGAAATAGAAATATTTGTGGCAAAGCTTATATATCAGGTACAGACATATTACGGCTCCACAAAAAATAAATTGGAAAGGTGTCAAGTAAGCGCATGCTGTCATAGCACGTACACTAAAACACAAGTGGAGAATGTAGCTACAAGACAAGCGACAAGGCTACACTGCCATTTGCAGTTCTTCCCAATTTGTCAGTGGCAATGTTTCAAATTTTGACCTTTTAATTACAAGTTCCAATTGCCAAACTCAAGCTGCAGTTTCTCTTGGCATTTAATAAGAAAAGCACAAAATTTACAAAATAAATGTAATACACAGGAGTCATATAGAATCATCCCGCCACTGCCCAAAGACCACCAAACACACCAGCACATAAGGATAAAATAGTTTTATTTATAGTCTCATAGTAAAGGTAGGCCTCAACTTGCAAGACAATTGTTGGCAGTATGTACAACATACCTGTAATTTCCATGGAATGGAATCAAACATGAACAAAGATCTATTTAGTACACTCTAAGTCCTATCGAAAAAAAAGGAAAAAAGACATACATATACACATCCCCTAGACAGACAAAACGCTTCTAGAGGCAGTCTTGTTTGTAGAATTTAAATCAGCAACATTAATAGGAGTTTACAGTGTAATGCACAACACACTGACATGGACAATTTTTTTCTTTAATAAAAAGGTATCTACCTTCAACTGCATTGATGAAACATTCAATAACTATTATATATCTGGGAGAACTATATGTAGCATTTCAGTAACTTCCCATGGTTTCATGAGAATAATGTAAAATACAAAACCTGTGAACCTGTGAAGAAAGATTCCAAATGATGATCTTGAAATCAGTTAGCCTATGACATATACCACAATCTAATTGTTTAACTAGCTCAAACTAAGGGACAAAGCACAATTTAAACTGCTTTGGAAGTCATTAAATACATCACTTTCAATATAGGGCTTTTTTTAAAAACATTTTTAAATGTAGTCTGATAACCATCTATGGGTCCAGTGGTGGGCTGCTCATTTTTAAAGTAACTTTGTATTTAGTGGAAAAGTACAAATATTAAAAAAAGGTCAACCGCGCCATGACAATTATTAGAGTACGTGTAAATTTCACAACGCTTTACCTCCTAACAGGTTCATACATATTATCAAAAAGTAGTATTTTGTTTTTGCTTTATTTGAAGCTGTACATCGGTCTCCCTGGGATGCTGCTACGACTACCGTGAGGATATAAAAGCATCAAGTCCGTAATAGCAAAGCTGCCACACTTGGGTCGAATAGTTGTTGCTGCTGAGAAATGAGTGCTGTATCGTCAGAAAGAGGGAGAAGGAAAAGAAAAACTGAAAGCCCCCTGCTCCCTGCTCCCTGCTCCCTCCCCCACCACCACACACACCTGTGGGCTTTTGTCCCTCTCCTGAGCCAGCGTGAAGGGCTGAAAGACAAACTGAAAACGGGAAGTACAAGAGAGTCTCTAGTAAAAGCACACCAGTTTCTTTCTGTGTTGCGCTTAGTTGGCATCAACGCGTGGCTTCTTCCTTCTCCCGTCCGACTCGGAATCCGAGCTGGAGTCGGAGCCGCCGTCGAAGGCCGACACGGCGCTGCCTTTCGGGTTGGTGTACAAGCTGCTGTCCGACGACGAATAGCTGGCCTGGAGCTGCGTGTTCCCCTTTGCCTTCTCCAGTGCACGAACTGTGTGAAACAATCAAAAACGAGCAGCTTTCAGGACATGTTTTCACAACGGCTCATTTGGAAGAACAGAGAATCAACTAGTTTACCTTTTACACCTTGTTCAAAGTAGACCGCATGCAACAGTGACTTCATATAAGGAACCTGGTTCTAATACTGCTCACGTCACTGTATCGTGTATATCACTGTAATTTTGTCCTCTGTTTTTCTTTCTCACTTTTTACCCAACTCGGCATAAAACAGGTTAAAAAATAGGTCTAGATTCCATTTAGGAGAAAGGTGTTCATTGTCCTTTTAATACTGGGTGTTTTCTTCATCATTATAACTTTTAAATACGTTTGTGATTACACTAGATCTTCGTTTTCTTTAAAAGAACAGTGTCAGATGTCTCAATAAACTAGCAAAAATTGTATATGGTTTGTTGGTAAAATGCTGGATGGGAATGCATGTTAAATAGGATCTAGGTTTAGTGATTGGCATCACCTGTAAATGCGGATCAGCGGATTGATGAGGAAAATACAACAGATGGTCATGACATTAAAAGAAAAAAGCCAAAAGGCCCGTATAAAGGATGCCACTTAAAAAATTCAGCAGAGTAAACAAAGAATATTAATCAAGCGAAATTACAAAAGAAACGTTTTAAAATCCATGTCTTTCTGAAACCATACATTTGTTTACATAGCAATGTATATGAAAAGAGAAAATGTGTGTTTCAACATCAGTTAACATCCAAGCTCGAGGGGGAAAATAAAACTGGCAAGGGAAGTTAGGTCGGTCACAGAGATCAACGCATCCTGCTACCTGCAACGCGCAGCAGCCCTGCACTCCCTCACCTTGTTGCTCCAGCAGAGCGTTTTGCCTCTTCAGGTCGTCGATGTCTTGCTGGTGTGTATGGTTTTTCCGTCTCATGTACTGGATATACTCTGTGGCTTTGTCTAGGATTTGAGCTCGGGATGCCTGTTTGATAGATTGCTGTCAGCAACAAGTTATAAACTAAAACACACAACGCAGGGTTATATTTTCCTTAGCTCATTACTACAAAATAACTTTTATTTCATAGGCCACTCTTACAATAACTATGACATGTTTAGGACATTTAGACATTTCCCTCCTCTTAGAGACATGTGTAACAGTTCCGTTCAAGGAAATAACCAGCTTACTGCTGTTCAGGAGATAATTATATGTTACACCATTCTGAGCCTCTTTACCTAAGGTGCATTGCAGTCTCAAATTAAGGAACAAGGTAGATTTCATATTCATTCTAGCTTTATGAAGCTGTGGTTTATCAGCAGAAAGACATGCCTTTTCACTCTTATCAGAACAATTTATTTAAAAACAATGTTGCTGATTTTCAGCTAACTGCCGTCTTCAACAGAAGAAAAGGCTTTATGAATGAAATGTTCTGAAAGAAAATCCTAACAAAAGGGCAGTTAATGCTAGTTCTGGCACTTGGCCAGACAAAATCCAAAAAAATTCAGGTTTAGTCACTACTGTACTGTCTGAGATAAAAGGGCAAGTATCTTTAAAGATTGTCACTTTAAAGAACTTTAATCTGATTAACATTTTTAAATGTTTTTTCTACTGCTGCCCAGCATTTTTTAAAATACTTAATTGCAAGCCATGAACATATATAATGCATTTCATAATATAAAAAAATGGGACAGTCCAAATTAAAATACTCATTCATTACTTAAAACTATTTCCAAATATTTGTACAACTTTGTTAAATGTGAATCATGCAACTGTATTTATAAAATGACACATATAGTCCTTGTCCCATCTTACCTTTAAAAGTGGACCCATTGGTTGTAGCTGGCACAGTTTAGGTTAAGTGCCATCTAAATACCTCTGTCTTTAATCTGAAACTGGTTTCAATCTCGCACTCTGTTGTCAAAAGGAGAATTTTCTACAGTGCAAACTCATTTTTAAACTGAGTTTGTCACACACTGTAACTCAAACTGATACACTGAAATAAAGAGTGTTAATATCATACAGCAGAACATAAATTCCATTAGAACATATTATAAAACCATACATTTTCAAGATGTACTTTGTCAACTTAGATTGAAAAACAGGAATGTAAAACTGAATTCCTTGAAGCTTTCATTCATTCATCACCATTCCTCTTACTATTCAGCCTTCTACTTTTTCTTGATGGGTTTTAATCCAGCAGATAAACTCTGCTACCTGTAGTTCAGTCAGATAAATGTTTAAATATTGCCCTGGTCCATAGTCTTAAGTGTGCATACATGAAGAAACCAATGACAGTGTAGTGTAATATACCTTGAGACTCTAAATAGGAGTTCTCAAATTCCAAAGAGACCCCTTAATAAGTTCAAAAACTGTAATAAAAATATGGTACGAGTATCTTTAATAATGTCTTATCTATTTTATGTGAGGAAATGGCGATGTCTAAGGCCTGTGAAAATGGTATTTTCTCCCTGGCAGGCTTTAACAACTTTAATAATGAAGTGAGCAATGCAGGGTTAGGAGGGTGTGAAACCACCATTTCAGTGGAAATTCCTTTATTGCCGTCTTTTTACAGTGAGCACAGCACAAATATACTGCTTCACTTGTTGAAAGGAAAAGGGTTACAATTAAAAGAGCTACATACAGTATGTTAGAAATGTCTCAATGTATGCATCACTATGAATAAACAGTTATTTGTTTATTGCAACAATACAAGTGGTTAGATTAACCCAATAAGTCTTCCAACACTTGATTCTCTCATTTTTAAGTTGTGCAGCAAAACTAATGTGTTCCTAAGACCAGAACTCTGAAGGTTAAATGATTTTTTTCCCCAAAGGTATAACAATTCACTAAGCCTAACAATTCTAACTTCAACAGATATAAAATATTAATATTTAATTATATTAGAGGTTTTCAAGGCCCTCTTTAAACACCTGTCTAAAGGAGTGATATCAATGATAAGATAATGTTTTTATGTTTAACAGTCATATAGTGATTCACAGTTCTAGCTATTGCTGCACTCAACCACAAAGTTTAAAAACATTTAAGTAGTAATGACTGGTTACCAGAAAGTTACAAGTACCTTAAAGGTACACAAAGTTGGAAATTAATTTTACAAATCCAGGAATGTTTGCTAGTACCATTTTTGTGATGTAAAGTGAAAAAAAAAAACTAATTCCTGTGAGAGAACAAGAAGAATTTATAGATGGTCTAAACAAAGCACAAAACTTCCAATTCCTTAAAATCAACCAAACAGAAATGTTACTAATGGAGGCAATGAAACCTTGTTGTTTTAATTGGGAACCAAATTTACAAAGGGATCAGCACGAACTGCCCTCTTCTTAATTGAAATGCTGTTATAGCTCTTCTTTTCCAGAAAGTGCACTACAGTTTTCAGGTGAACACAGCATGCTTTTCCTTTATAAAAATGGTGGTGGGGGCAGTAATCATAAAAATGTGCTGTACTCACAAACATTCCTGGTTTTACAGTGTACAAAATAATGGATCAGTAGTCCTGCCACTGTACTAACCTTTTCCCCTTGCAAAGCAGGCACAGAGTCTCGTAAACTGTGAAAGCTGTCTTTGATGTGGTCCCTACGTTTGCGCTCCAGCGCATTATGGTGTGCCCGTTTGTCTGCCTGAAATGAAAATGTTACATTTATTACAACCCTGTAAAATTAAAGAATTACTGAAGCCACAAAATGTGTCAAAGTACCTGGAGGGTTCCAGTTTGTGATAACAATGGATTTTGCTTTAATGGCCAATGGACAATTACATAAAGCCTGCAAACAGATTTTCCTTCCAATACTCCTGCATGCATCAGACTCCACTTTGACGCATATCTGATCAGATCAAATGAAATGATCAAAATTCTCCACAATTCTTTATTTCACAGTTAATATTACAGAACCTTTCTTTTTGATTTGGAACTTAATATATCCTTTTAAATCAGAAAATAAAAAGAAAAAGCACTGACACAATTATTGACACCCAAGACTCAATATTTGGTAGCACAGCCTTTGGTCAAAATAACTGCAATCAAGTGCTTCCTGTAGCCATCGATGAGCTTCTGTATTGGCAGTTTGGGCCACTCTTCCTGTGCCAACTGCTCCAGTTCTCCCAGATTTGAAGGGTGTCTTCTCCCAACTGCTGTTTTCAGATCTCTCCACAGGTTTTCAATGGGATTTAGATCTGGACACATTGCTGGCCACTTCAGAACAGTCCAGCGTTTTGTCTTGAACCATCCCTGGGTGCTTTCTGAAGTGTTTGGGATCGTTGTCGTGCCGGAAGACCCATGACCTTCGACAGATACCCAGCTTTCTGACACTGGGTATGACATCGCACTCCAAAATGCCTTGGTATTCTCCTGATTTCATGATGCTATACACATGTTCAAGGCACCCATTGCCAGTGGCAGCAAAGCAAACCCAAACCATCACAGACCCTCCTCCATGTTTTAATGTAGGGAAGGTGATCTTTTCTTTGAAGGCTTCATTTTGTTTTCTGTAAACATAGATCGTGTGCTTTACCAAAAAGCTAATTTGGTCTCATCTGTCTACAGGACATTCTCCCAGAAGGATTTTGGCATGTTCAGGTGTTTTGGAAAATTGCAGTTGGGCTTTCTTATGTCTCTCTCTCAGCAGTGGGGTCCTCCTGGGTCTCCTACCATATAGCCTCCTTTCATTGAGTTGGTGATGGTGCGAGTTGAACTATCATACTTTGTGACTGAAGGTCAGCTTGAATCTGTGTAGTAGTTGATCGAGGTGCTTTCTCCATCATTCGAACAATCCTTCACTGCAATCTTTGATCAAGTTTTCTCTTGCAGCCACGTCCTGGGAGGTTTGCTACAGTGCCATGGGCCTTGGACTTCTTCATAACATTACATACAGTGGAAACAGGAACATCAAGATCTCTGGAGATGGACTTGTAGCCTTGAGATTGTCCAAGCTTGGCTACAATCTTGTGTCTGACCTCCTCGGACAATTCTTTGGTTTTCTTTCTTTTCTCCATGCTCATTGTGGTACACACAATGACACAAAACAGGAGAAGTCCTTCGCTATATTCAAACTGGTTGAATGAGTGATTTTTATATTGCAGGCACATGCAACTCACCACAGATGAGTTCAATTCCAAAGTTAAGGAGAATCACCTGCTTGAAATCTAATTATCTCTAACTACTTGTAGAAGGTGCCAATAATATTGTCTGGGCCATTTCAGGATTTCCTGTGGAATAAGCTAAAATGTAGTAAATTATTCAGCTTTTTTATTTTGTTTCACTGCAAACCAAAGAAATACATATGTGGAGAATAAAAATACAATATTTTTGGCCACAACTGTGCAATACGTAAAGACCATATATGAGAAAGAAAAAATTAAAGTGTGACAAAGCAATGTATCATGGCTGCTCCATGCCAAGCAGGTGGACAGTAACAGGAAACGGGAAAAACAGTGACTTATATTTAAACAGATTATGTTATGAGTGCAAGAGAGACAGCACGTGATACATGGGGAAGGGCTATGTGATTTAGTTCATACTGTAACTGGGAGGGCAAGAATGATTCTGGCCAAACTTGTCAAACTGCTTTATAATGAAAAAGGCAACTTAGAGTTTAATAATCATCCTCTAGTAGAAACAAATGTTAAGGAGTTAGAAACATTTTACTTGGAGCCCTCTTATAAATGCACCTTTCACAGTATCTTAACACAAAATAACCACATACAGGTTAGGTAAGAAAAATTAAAATCACATTTCAACTGTTTCTACAGCATCAGTAAAAAAACTAAACTTGTTAAAAACATCCCCCAGTACAGAATAGCAAGACACCCTCCAATAATACAAACTCAGTACAACTGTTCACTTGCCTGAGAGAATCACACGTACCCAAGCTATCATACATGCAAACCAATGCAACGTAGAAAGGTGTATTTTAGGACGCAGATACCCATTCATCCCTAAGGTTTCACAAGACATATGGAACAGAAATGCATATTAACCGACATCATCATTGTCCATTTTCTACTCTCATGAATCTGGTGGACCTCACCAATGTAAAGCGCATGTAAAAAACATAGAAAAGCAGAAGACAGCCCTTTTATCTTCACTCTTGCTTTTCACCTGATAAACAAATTCAGACTTTGCTGTTCAGAAATAGGTCTTTTACACATTCCAACTAAGCTCTTCGCACCTCAAACCCATCTTGACTCTCAACACGTTTATCCTTCAACCCAGACCGGCAATCTATGTGCCCTGTAAGTACAATCACAGTGGGACAAAGTAGCATTGCAAACCGAGTATTTGGCTGTAATTAACTGTGCACCGAGCAGTTTGCTTCAAAGTAGAATTATGTTGACTTTCTCGGGAACTAGACAGAACTTTTTATTAAATCTGTCAAAATGTCAACCACTAGACAGTTTTTGGGAAGGAATATACCAATAAACCTACATGTTAACTCCCTCAGGACAACTAATAAAAAAAAATCCCCCAATTATAAAACTAAACATTTTTTTCCTTTCTGAAATAGCTACATCTCTGCTGTAGTTCAGGATTACTGTTCATAGCATGGAAGACAGCTCTAAAGTCCCACGTTCCATTTTATTCAGGACAGTCTGAATAGATTCTGTTCAACAGGACAAAAACGATCCATATCTGAATATTTAAAATGTAATTACAAACAGCTTTTCAGCAAATAATTGTATTCAACAAGGTTTCGAATTCTCACTACTTCTGGTCCAACTTCATCATCATCACCTTGAGGTTAAGGGCACAACTTAACTGTAGTGAATGCCAGCTGTTGATAAATGAAAAACAGCTGCTTTGAGCAAAGGTTTACTAGTGGCCCACCTATCACTTTACACAAGTCATGTTTGCTTTCTTTTTACCACCTGGGGTACGCTGGTATCCCAATACACTAGAGCTATACCAGGGTGGAGGCTGATGCAGTGTACAAAGGCTTAATAAAATGGTTACAAAAGAATAGATGTAAAGTGTAAAATGCTCTGTGCATGGGCAAGAGAAGTAAAACTCACACCAGCTGCTCCAATTGTTCCAGGCCATGTACACATTTTGTACAGATATGTACACAAGTTTAAGAAGACTGCCCTGACATTCCCCATTTTAAATATGTAAGTCCATACTGTGAATGAGCAGAGTAAGAAAACAAAGGGGAAGGAGAGCATGAGAATATCTAAAAACTGTACATTCCACTGACAGCCATCCTATTGAAGTAATCATAGTTAAAAAGCAGACAAGTCAGTTAGCCAGAATCATTCATTTTTACAGCCCGATTCACATTTCAAAGCCGAAACATGGGGCTCTCATCTATAAATGTAGAGTCTTAGACAACATGCTCTCAGAACCTGTCTTCAAAAAACACGGATGGATCCTCAACAAACTGCAGTGAGATTGAAAAAATACAAATTCATCCATCGCGACAGAACTGTAAAGTACAACTTTAAACAGCAGAGCTTTTGCACCTTTGACGCAGATGCATGCCATTTAAGTATGTCAATCATGGAAAAAAGCACCATCAGACCAGGATCTGTCATTAGTTAATTGTAAGAACTGTACCATAGCAAGTGTTGCTGAGCGATAGAACAAAGTTGGCTAAGAACCTGTCTGTGGACATTAAAAATCCAGTTCTTCTCTCTGCAGAACATGAGACACCTGTCTTGCTGTTCAGGACAAAATTTAAAGGAAGTCTGCCTACGTCCACTCCATCTATCACCACATCTGTCCACTGACTTCCTTGCTTGGTCATGAGTATTGGCCGTATGGTACAACTACACTACAGGTTCATTAAAACAGCTTCATGACAAATACCTGTAGCTGTTAGGTTCTCAGCTAATTTTCATACAGGAGTCAGGAGAGTAAGCTAAGATTCCTGCTCTTCTCTGATTTAGGTTCTCAATTTCAAGTCCTTAGTAGTTTTAAGTCTTGCAACATCTTCGGTTGCATAATTCAGAAGTATTTCAAATGGTTTCTGATACTACCTGAAAAAAAAAAAAGTATTATTCCACAGAGATGAAAATCTCTTCCTACAGAATAGATGAGTGGTCTCCATGATTGAAAATGCTGTTGCAGGAGGAGACTTTTCCTTATTTCCATCTTGATCAACAAGGTTTTGATAAAAACTGACAAAACACCAGTATTCTAAAAAAATAGGGACATTTTAGAAAAGCTCATTAGCTTTTTGGTGGTGCAAAATATTGTTCCACTATTAGCAAAACGGTTTTGAGGATCATATTCTAAAATAATTGAAATCCAAATAGTTCGAGGACAACAGATTCAGTCAAGTAATGGAACTTTATTCCACAACTTCGGGAGGCAAGTTCTGGAAAATGGAGGAGGGGCTGACATTTTTCCGTTTTGTTACTGAGGACTAGTCTTTATAACAAAATATTCCTTTGACAAAAACGTAGCAAGCTTTTCAAAATATTACAGAATTAAAATATTACTATCAAACACTTTCATCAGCCATATAAGCCATATACAAGTCACTTCACATTTCAAACATTTTATGGTTTATTGCCTGCTAATTTTACAAGGCTCAGATGCGATTGTAATAATGACAATGCCGCAACAGAACATACCGCCTTATTCTTCTTTTCATATTTTTTCAAAAAGTATGGAAAGAACGTGAAATAACAGTATTCTTAATAGGTCGGAAGGAATGTCATTTTGAACTCATTAATCATCACATCTCCCACTGTGGCTTATTAAACATATTTCATGACTCAGAAATAAAATGCATGTCACAAGAACAACACTTGAATGTATGGTATTTCCTCAAAACAGCACAAGAAAAACTTTACACTTTCATTTATGTAAAGTACTAGCCAGAAGTTTTTAAGAACTTCTTTATACAATTTGTTTGAAAGCAACTACCATGGTTTTCAAAATTAGACTTAAAATTCTAAGTTTTAACCCAGAAATTAGATCAAATTCCAAGATAACCACCAACTGCAAATCGCAAGCCCGTTACTTTGTTTAGTTTCCATCAGGTAGAATCAACATTTCAGAAAACTGGATTATACCGACTACTCCACATGTCATTTGAGAACTGAAAATACAGAGCAGTATTTACCATTAGTTTTCCTCACAAAGTAATGAAATAATTTTTAAATGTACTGATGCATTCTAATGACTAATATTCCAAATTTTGACTAATATCCAAATGTACAAAAATGTGTAATTCACTGCAATTCCCTTTGAAGATGGAGGCAGGCATTTGCATGCAAAATAGTAGCTCAAAGCTATATATATTCACAGAAACATTTTATATAAAGATATACAACAGCTTTTAGCAGATTACCACAAGGAGTATACTAAGCAATAGTACCAAGGGTTTACAGAATAGTAAACTGTAAGCAACAAAACCTCATTATACATCTCGGTTGTGCTCATATTGCAAAATAAGATCTCAGGATCTCACAATGTTTTGTGGTGCCTGCTCTCCGCTGCAGAGAGGAAATCCCTTTTTGCTTCACATCACATCCTTTTCAATCTAATTTAACATATGGTAAGCTGTGTTTGAGGCAACACTTTGAATTAACACAAAATATAAAAAGGTTATGAATGAACTGAGGTCAAGAAGCAATGATAACTGCTACTAACCTGTTACAAAACAAATCCAAAAGTGCCATTCTATTTGGGGACGATCAAAGGAACTACCGTTTTTCAAATGACCATAAGGTGCCTGTTACTGAACTGGCACAAATTAACCTGAGAAACCCACTGCATGCAAGTTAAGCAACACCATATGATGGGCAGTGTGTAAAAACTATTTCTATCCCCTTTTTGTAATATCATTCTACAGCATTCTTCCGCTGCACTGAAAGTCCAGCCTTACAATTCAATCTATGGTTTACACAGAAATCCATTTTATTATTTTAAAAAAATACCGCAGGAGTACTGCTAAGAACACTATTTAAAAAGTTCCAAACAGCTTGTTTTTCAGTAATGGTATGAATGATCAAATTAACTAACCTGAATTAAATTTAAAACTACACAGCAACTGTGAATTATTTGACTAATGCAAACCATACTAACAGAGCCCAGATTCCCATTGGGAATGTTTTGTGTTAATTTTTTTTTACTGGGTGTATAGCTCACTGACTTTAACCACTTGGTTTCACTGTTGTTTTAGACTGAGTCACAATCACAAGGCAACAAAATGTTTAACAAGACTTTGGGGTCTTCATAAACCTTTATCAAGGATTACTGCCTTAGGGGAGTCCTGACTCAAGGTCACCAAAGTCCTGGCCAAAAGGAACAGCAGTTATCTGTTGGAAATCTGTTGGAAATATGATGTGGTAGTGACCTGAATAACATCATTTCACAGACACACCTCTTTATTCCATATGATCGATACCTTGGCTTAACATTTAGCTAACTAATCAATAGGTCCAACATTCCCTTGGGTCAACACCTTCCTCCAATGTTTCTAGACCACTATAATGGTTTTAACATTTCTACTTTTGTCAGTGTGACCACTTTCCTTTATGACTGCAGCACCTGTAGCAATTATATTCCACGATTACTCTTTAACCTGAATCTACTGAATTGATAAATCCTGATTCACATGGACAAATATATCTTGAGAAGGGGCGTTTGAAGGGCATACTAACTTTATTCCATCGTTATGTTCATATTTAATGCTTCATATCAAGGTCTTCAAAATATACTTAAACACAAATCACGTTATGAACTTCTGTATCCTTACGAGTCAGGTAACTGTTCTGAACTTGGGTCTGGTTGCTAGACAAAGCTGTCTCCTAACAATTCCATCGGCTAGAGTAAAACAAATTTTTTTTTTTTTACTATATTCTACCATTCTAGTTCCTGAAGTTCCAATATTAGGTTAAGTGCCTCAATTCCACAACTTTTCTGTCACATTTCTTAGTTTAACTCATTCATTTTTGGCCCTTTTCTCCTAACCTGCCTTTTTTGAGCAGCTACCTTCCACATTTAGTTACTATACTACCAAATACAATAATCCTTTAACAACTTAAGTACCCTATTACAGAACTACAGTGCTTTCATGAATCTATATAATTGCACTTACTGCTTGCATTTAATTACTTTCTTTGTTGAACCCAATAGTAATTCAGATTTCCTTTAAAAACCTCTTAATAAAAGAATCAGAATCAGAAGAATGTCTATTTAACAGGACAACTCAAGGGGTACGTGAATGAGGACTCTCCAATGCTTTTATTTTCACATGCTGACCCTCAATCAACTTGAGAGTGAATCCCTAAATGAGCACTCTGTGCATAAGTTTTAAACTATTTGGTTTATAGGTGAACAAATACCAAATCACATCTCCTTGAGAGAAATGGTAAAGCAGACTACATCACAACAATGGAATAATACGTTTTTTTAATGTCATTTAGAAAATCAAATTGTAGCCTTATTCTATTCTAAAATATACCTTAGAATGTGACACAATCTAAGGCATAATAAGCAAAGCAGGCTTTATATAGTATTTTAAAAGGTATAATAACACTAATTCTGAATTTGATTTTTTTTATCGTTTCACAAAAAACATAAGCAGAGACCGGAAGAGCAACTTGTTATGTGTATTTTAACTATCGTTTTCAGTGTGTAATTGTGTTCTTGAATTTACAGAGTTAGTGCTAAGCATATCTTCTCTTTTCCTGTTAAGTGTATTACGCATGCGTTTTATGCCATTTAAAAAACACTTGTAAATAAAATGCATTGACAGAATGGAAGAGGGAACGTGCAAATCTAAACTGTAGGTACACAAAATGGCACGGACAGACTGCAATGTAGTCCCCGGTCTTTTAAAGACAAATCGTAGTACACCGATTTAAACATCAAAGTGACTGCACAGACACGTCAAATAATACAACAGCAACCGATCGTTTATTGCGCCGTCAATGTGAAACGGTGTTGAACACCAACGCAACTGAAGCACCTTTAACTTGCCCTGAACACCTTGTATTTCTGCTGGCCACTTCGTTTTTTTATGCTTATCATCTTTAATATTTTCTTTGCTGAAAGGTTAAACATCCTCTATTAATCCCCTCCAAAGATCGTAACCTGCATTCCAATTAAGCACTGTTTAAAGCAGTATCTACCGGTGCACCGAGATAATGGAGTGCTAAACCGAGCATTTAAATTCATGCAGAAAAAAAGGTATTCCCTAAGAAAATATTTAATTATACGTTGTCGATCTCTTCGGTATGTGCAGCTTAACTATTCCATTAAAGCAGGAAACGTTACTGCTGAACAGTAGCCTGATGTGCTTTTCGGGTTTTGAAAACAGCCTAATCTGATCTTCACGAAACGAAAGGATATGGTCGGTTCCTACTCATCGAAGCACAGGCAGATCCAGTTCAATCTGTGTATCTGACCTTTTTCCTTCTGATGTGTAAAGCGATCTTGAGCCAAAAACGGAGAAGAAACAGGCAATTTTCGTCTAGGCTAAAAATGGTACGCGCTGTGTCTTGTGGGTTGGGGATTACCCTTTGATGCGTAGAAAAATATTTCACTGTAAATTGGAGTTAAGCAAAACGGGCGTTAAGCAAAACAACGTGAGTTTTTATTTCTACGTCGTTGATTCAAACTCTTCTACGTGTTTTATTTTTTCATAGGCTTGTGCGGTGGCCTAGTAGGAGTAGCTGTACAACAAGGATGGTTCTCTAATCAGGCTGCTCTTCCGTCACCGATGTAGGTGTCCCCTGCAATTCAGGATCGCTGTCTCTACAGCCAACTCCTCTTTTCCTTTTACCCACCCGGAAATTATACTGAAATGTCAATGCAGTAGCAATTTTCATTTTAAAAAGTCTAAACGTGACAAAACGTTCCGTATATTACGCACCACAGAGTGAAATCTCGGTGATTCTTCCTGTAAAAAAAAACAAAACAGAAAAGTACAATTGTATAATTGTGAGTTAAGTAATTGCTTTAACTCCTACATATGTTGCTTGTATGTAAAAATAGACTCCTTTTCGATATGTTTTAAAGCCGAAACCGCGGAACGTCTCATTCAGTACTGCTAGTCTCTTCCTAGAACTCTACCAACCAGCAGTCCGACAGCAGCTCAAAATTCAGAAAAACACAAGGCGTTTTAATTCTAAATATTTAATATTCTTCGAAATATCTATCTTCCACTTACGTCACTATCGACCTCGATGTCATCGTTGTCGCTCATTCTTCGGTAAAATATTTGTTCTAATTAAGAAAAAGCTAAAAAAAATAAAATCAAGTACAAACCGAAACGAACAAACAAGCGAATCTCACTGCAGGGACGAAACGAGATCAACGGACTCTCCACACGTGACTCGCCTACACACGGACATTTACACACCGTGACACGCATGTGCGACAGCGCTTGGAATGCTGGGAAATGTGTTTTTCGAATAACAAAGCCTCTTTCCGTAATACACAAACATTACTTACTGGACTACATGACCCATACTCCCTGCAAATGGGCGCTTCCAAGGGACGTAAAACATGGACTTACCATGGACTTACACTCGCAGAAGGCGAGTGGGATGTGTAGTTTACTCAAAAAAATGAAATCGAGGGGCCATGATAGAGACACGTGGATGGCCATTTGCAAGCCAAGTTCTAGCTTGCTTGTCAAAATGCTGTGGGTGATGGCGGTCGTCCATTAGTAACGTGTTGCATAATACTTTTTGTTTATAATTATAGTGCTGTTGCTGTCATCCATTCAAGACAGCTTACCTGATACAAGTGTAAGTCATATTTGGGGAAGTCCCAAATATATATATTTTTTCTGGGTTATAATTCACATGATTGTAGATGGGCATCCAAATATGCCTGTGAAATAAATTATATTATTTAAAATTATAATTTCTAAAATTACATATAAGCTACATTTTCATTGTAGGTGGGAACATGACTTGTTGGAATTAAATACAGAAATCTCTATCTTGAAAAAGTGACAGAATAAAACAAAGGGTAAGAGGAGTATTGAAATCTCTTGGCACCAGAGAATACACTGGACATAAAATGTGATCAGATGCACTCCATAATAAAGTGAAAGGATGTGACAATATATAAAGAAGGGCATGAGATCAATTAGAAGTAGAAAACCCACCTGCCCACACATTTTAAAACCAACAGGCCTTCGCTGGGGATTTTTACACTGTATGAACTCAGGAAGCTTCTAGCAAAAAAAGGTTGCCATCAAAGTAATGCTTTGGAACTTGCATACAGTCACATATATTGAATCTGGATCTGATCCAAGCCAATATTTAAAAACCACAACAACAACAATAATAATAAAAATAAATGCCATTACTTTCAGCTTTTTACATTTTGAGGGACAGCTTCTCAGTCCTCGAAATCAAACTCCAGTGTCAGGCAAAAAGCAAGAACATACATTTTAAATATTAAAATAAAGTGGTGCTGGACCAGAAGAGCAAATCGTACTGTATATAAAAGGGATCTAGGTGTTTATTATGGCTCATCACTTTTTCCAGCTAAACAGTACAGGGGACACTCCATTCAAAGCACTTTTACAGGTAACGGAGACTCTTGTTCAACACCACCAATCTGTAGCGTCCACCTGGATGATGCGATGGCAGCCAGAGTGCACCAGTGCACTCACCACACATTAATTGGTAAAGACCAGGGGGAAATTTGGCCAGGGTGCCAGGGTAACAGCACTACTCCTCTCAAGACACTCCCTGGGATTTTTAATCCCAGTCAGGACCTCAGTTTTACGTTTTATGCAAACGAAAGTGCCTTTTTCCAGTATAGTGTCCCCCTACTGGAGCATTAGGACCCAGACAGACTGCAGGATGAATGTTCCCTAGCGGCCTCACTAACACCTCTTCCAGCTGCAAGCTTAGCTTTCCCAGGTACTGGCCAGGCTCACAGGTGCTTCACTTCAGGGGTTGCCAGTTGTGAGTTGCAGGGTGAAATAGCTATGGCTATGTTAAAATTATACAGTGCCTGTACCTCATCTGGAATATTGTGTGGAGTTTTGGTTAGCACGTCACAAGAAAGCCATTACAGCTCTAGAGGGCAACCAGACTAATCCCCTGTCAAAAGGGAATGCTGTACTGACAGATTAAGGAAAGTGAATGATTTTAGACTAGAACAGAGAAGATTACGAGGGTAATGGTTACAGTTATTCAAAAACCTGAAAGTCATTCAACAAGTCAGCTCAGGGGACATCTTCAAGGTCATTGATGACAGAAAACACAAAGCAATTCACTACATAGAGAACGTGCTTTCAAGTCATGATGTTGAAGCTGATTCAATAGGTTTCTTTAAGAGAGGGAGAAATAGAATTCTCAGATCATTAAACTAAAAGTAACTGAAAGGACAAGATGGGCATCCTGTCATTTGTAAACTTTCAGTCACCTGTCTCTGTAAGATCATTCAGCCAGGCATTGAATTTCAAGCAAAGATTCAAACATGAAGATCACGGAGCTTTCAAATGAATTCAGAGATAGAGTTGCATTGAGGCACTGATCTGGAGAAGGGTATAACACAGTTCAAACACACTTAATTCTCTGGTTGGTGAAGTTAATCGTTAAGAAGTGGAAGGCAACCGGATACCAAACCGAGCACCCGGGAAAGGAGGAAACATGTTTGTCTTGGTCACTCAACTTACTGGGCTTGCAAACTGAAAGAGAAAACATCTCAAATCCTGCATGGGGTTTTCAACAGCACCTAATTCATACTGCAAACATGTGGTAAAAGGCTTTGTAGTCAGACAAGAACGTTGTGGTCTAAACACAAAGTGTTAAATCTGGTGCAAACCCAACATAATGCATCACTCAGTCAAAACCATCCCTGCTGACAAGAATGGTGCTGGCAGCATTTTGTTATAGTTCTGCTTATCAACAGGGACTGGGAAGCTTATTGAGACAGATGGGAATATAGATGGAGCAAAATGCTAGTAAACTTCAGAGGAAAACCTACTTCAGAGCCAAAAATTCGCCTTTCACCAGGACAATGATCCAAAACACAAGCCCAAAGCTACACTGGAGTGTCTTAAAAATAAGATTGTGAATGTTCTTGAGTGTCTCAGTCAAACACCTCACCTTTATGCTATCGAGAATCTGTGCAAAGACTTGAAAACTGCTGTCCATGAGCAATGCCCACACAACTTGAGAGAGCTTTTAAAAATCTGCATAGAAGAATAGGTAAAACCTAAACTGAAACTGCAATATAATTATGACCTAATTCATGTGTACTGTATGGCATTTTGTGGATAATTTTGATTTAAGAACCTTATTCAAGGGTATAACATCAGCAGTGTCCAACACAAGATGTGATCCCTTGATACTTCAGTCCAGAGACCTAACCCTTCCTCCATGTTTCTATCCGAATAAGAAGAATCAAGGGACAGGAACTAAAAATGAATGTAAACCTCTGTAATTAATTACTATTTAACTTATAATGGTTTTATGCTTAGCTGTTAAGAAAAAGGAGAATTTCTGTGTGTCTATCAATAAACATAAATGTGTTTCTTGTGGTAAATACCATCAGACTTGGGCTTCTTCAATAAATTAGAACAAAACACTAAAAAAACAAATATTCCAAGAGATTTGTAGCTTGATAAGAAGATTATAGAGTAGATTGTAGGGGTGGAAGGTGGCATCAATAAAGCCCAGTGCAAATACACACAAAATCCTCTCAGTGAAGTTAGCTGTGCAAAAATATATTATTCTCCACCAGTTGTTTTTACAAAGTGAGAGTTTTGCAAAATAGTTATCCCAGCCCACTCATTTTTGGGTCTTTCAGTGCAAGCCAACTCACAAAGAGTTTCCAGAGGATTTCAATACGAAAACAGTAGGGGCTTAATGATTCATCATGGCATCCCACTTTGTTATGTTTCTCAGAATGAATATGTAATGCAATGCAGGTACTGTAATAACCATGTCTTCTACTTAAACATTTGATGCCCATACAGTGTGTTGTCTTCCTTTCACTTATCAAATGGATCACTGAGTTTCCAAAAAAGCTAAGCTTTTAAGCATTTGAAAAAAAATAAAAGCTCAAAGTGAGGGAGCATGAAACACTGACAGACAAACCTGTAATGAATGGACTAATGACTATTACACATTGTTAACTGGTCATAATCCCTTGAAGTAAATAAATAACTTTTGACGGCAAGTTTGTTAAGGAGTATGTTATATATATATAACATATTTTGAGGGATAACTACAGTTTTATGTTTTCAGAACGATGATGTAAGATTTCCCTTAATAGTATAGCAGTTTCTCAAGAGTTTCAACACCCAACAACCCTCTGGAACGCCCTGTATCGTACTACTGATATTACTTGAACGAATAACATGAGATGTCTGGAGCTATGGATATTTTTCATGTCCTTTTTCTTGTTTCTGTGTTAAGCATGCTTTTTCATTCTCTACCACAGAAAGCTCAGTAGAATTTATAAAGTAATTTGTGTCATTTAGCAGAAGGTGTGAAATCACTATGACTGAATGCCGTGGGAGAGAAAACCTTTATTTCTTCCTTGAACAGCATGTACAGATTATTTCATCATATCTTCCTTGTGCATTGGCAACAGGCTGTGTCGGTCAATGTTGAAAGAAAGCTTCTGTGCTTCTGTGCATTTTGCCAAACAGCAAATGACAAGAAGGAAATACCAGCCTAGCCTCTAGTGTTTAAACTTTCATATTGTATATTTTGTTCCTAATCACTGCCTACTCTATTTAAAAAAATGCCAGAATAGTACACATACGTACACCTCCGTGCAGCAATGTAACTCATGTATTTTTAGGTGTCATTGTTGTCAGACAACATTTTACTTTTATCCTTGACACATAGTTTTTCCATTTGCCTCAGCTTTCTTTTTTAACATGAAAGTAGAAAATGTGAAAGTGTTACATTTCTAGGAAGGAAACCACAGTGTTATGGATGAACAGGTTTATGTTTTAATAAATGTCTTCTGAAACCAGCAGTCATTCAAATAGCCTTATCTCCAAATCTCCCCAACATCAATTTCAGAGGTTTAATACTTAAAAAACAGAGACTAAACAATATTGCTGCTATTAATCATCACAGTGTTCTAAAATCCCATAAGCATTGATTTAGTATTTTCATTGTTGTTGCTGTTTTCAAAATCCCTTTGTTTCGTTCACCATGGTCTATTCGATGACACTGAGACCACAGAGTTGAAAATGGCTTCACTGCCCACCTGTTTTACTCAGGTAAATCCAGTGACGAGGTCACGCCACCAAAACTAGCTGTATTCTACCTTCCTCCTAGTGCAAATGATGGAATTTTCATTAATTTTGGTAATATCCATTTTACGCCCATATTGCTTTTTATGAAATGAAAAGGTAGAAACCCTGTGTTGTCACAAAGTTTATATAATTATGAGACCCCAGACGGCAGCCCTGTGTCCCCTCCACCATCACTGGTCTCTTTAGGTACTGTAACATCTTCAGTATTTTTAAAGGCCCCCTATATTTCACCTGTGTTAAAAAACTGGTGGTTTTATAAATTAACTCTGGCTCAGTGGCACCAGCAGGCAATTCCACCATATAATTAAATAAATAAACAATTATTTAATCCTAATTCATTACATTAATTTTAATTTAATGAAAAATTGACATAACTTCTTCCAGTTTTCTGGTCTGATATAAGCATAACAAATGGATGGCAGTCTGAAGCAATCTAATATCTTTTATATTTAAAGAATAGCAGGACCAGCAAAAATGCATCCAAGCAACAGAATAGATATGGTAAAGGAGGAAAGAGCTGATTTTAACTCTGAATTTGACTCAGATTTCTAAGTATCTCTATTTAATGAGACAATATTTGGATAAAAGGTTTAACATAACATAAACATTGCTCTATAGAATGTAGCATTTATGAACCCTACACTCGGCATTCTTCATAGTGTGAACAGTAGATCACACTGAACAAATCCAAAAGGAGTATTAAGTATTTCAAACGAATATTTACTTGATGCAACAATTGATGACAAAGATTGCTAATACAGAGAATATTAGTCTACTGTGTTGTGTTAATTTATATAAGCACAAGTCAAACATCTTTTTGTGAATCAATGGGCGCTTTCTTAAAATGTACATTTCCTTTATTAAGAAAATCAGTTCAGACAGCTTGTGTTTTTGAAAAACAGTGCAAATATTTACTTATAGGCTTATTTGCTGTTTGGGATCATCCATTAAGCTCAGGCTTTAATAGCACAGTACAATACTATAGTTATCTGTGGTGTTATAGGCCAAAGAGTGTTAATCCAGGAATATTAGACAGACATTTGTAATCCTGTAAATCCTAAATGTTGTGGCAATGTCTCTCTGCTGTTGTTAAGATCATTATTTAGTTTCTGATGTTGCTAGTCATGGACAAATGTATATGTACAGTATGCCATTAGTACATCTTTTGTTCTCACATCTTGAATGTTGCACTAACTTTCCACTCTGGTGTCAAACACAGTCCGGTTTTCAACTGGCATTGAACCTTGCAATAGGCTATGTGCAGAGCAGTTAATGGGAAGCTGATCAGAGGAACCTGTTGTGGCACCATGGAGACCACACCCTGGACACAGACACGGGCAGATTTCAGAACCCTAACAAGAATGCTTCTGACTGACAGGTGGAAAAGGGAGACCTGCTGGTTTTGGGGCCAGTTATGGATCTGAGAAGGTTTTGTTCCCATTGGCCACAGAAAGAAATCGAAAAAGCCAAAAGTTTGCTGTCAGGAACAGAGAAATTTATTTTTCAAACATTCAAAATACAGATTCATAACTTAAAATTACCTCTCTTCAACAATGTGATTTCCGCATTGAGGTGAAAACCTTCCTTAAATATTCAAATAAAAATCAAAGAAAAAACATTAAACAAGTGTTTAATTTTTAGTATAGTACAATGTGCTACGTGCTTATATCCTTTTATTGTCATTATCCTGTATTTGGCCTTATAGTGCTTAATACCTCCATGGTCTGAATGCTTGTATTGTCGTTACTGCGCCTCTTGAGTGAGTGTCAATTTAGTCTGCATACACAAGGGGGCGCTTGCACCCTGTGGGTTACCTCTGCATTTATTTATTTTTTAATTCAGACACAGTAAGGGGACATATCAAGCACATCACACTGAAGGAAAACACTCCATTTGCAAATATCCCAATACAACAATAACAATACAAACTCTACAGTATATTACTTAAGTATTATTTAAAAATAATCCCTATGTTTGTGTTTAAAATACAAAATAGCATAATATTCTGCATCTTTAACGACACAATGTAAGTAAACGTTTTACGAAGAGTATCAAGAGCAGGAAAATATGTTCAACATTTCAATACTCCAAGTTGGAGCACAGTTTGTTTTCCTTGATTAATCATATGTTGCTGACCTGCATTTTAAAACACAAATGTTAAAAAGAAATTCTAACTGAAGAGCAGGAATTTATAAGAATTTTCATCTCTTCAACAAGGACCTTTAAGAAGATTGTACCTGTTTCTTGTTCATTTAAAACAAATATTGAAAATTGCTTCAAATCAGGACAATTGCTTTGTATTAATATAAAATTGTGTTTTAGAAATCTGTCTGGGAAGGAGTCTTCCTTGCATATAGCAAATTGCATATTTTTGGTGGATATTGTAGTAAATCTTGTGTTTTTGCGTGAGAGTCAGATGACCAACCTTTTCAGTCAGCTGTTAGTGTGCAAGCCCTGGAGTGCACCACATATTCTTGCTCTCCTGTACTCCACATGAACCCAATGACCCTTCTGGATATCTGCTGAGATCTAGGTCAATTGCAACATGGAGGATTTCTAGGCAACGTCTGCCATTTCTAGTCTGCAATGCCTCAAGATATTGGTGAAAACAACTCACCTGAATATCAGAGAAAAGGTACAATTGTACACAGCCCACGTTTCGCAAGCAAGTCAAGCCCCTTTGTCAATCCCAAACATTCAATCTGCAATCATCTAAGAGCAGATAATATAACCAGGGTTGCTGACTTTGCACTTCA
Source organism: Lepisosteus platostomus (assembly GCF_059453375.1). Classification (NCBI taxonomy): domain Eukaryota; kingdom Metazoa; phylum Chordata; class Actinopteri; order Semionotiformes; family Lepisosteidae; genus Lepisosteus; species Lepisosteus platostomus. The sequence continues at coordinate 15,377,678 of NC_142620.1, forward strand.
GACTGGCTTGACTGAATGCTTGAAAGAATGCTAGGAAACAGAACAACTTCTCCTTGCAAATTTCCCTAAAGTAAAATCAACAGATTGTGAACAAGTCATTTCAACCCCACTGTTATTGATTTATCCTTCCTTTCTATGGTTACAAAAATGATGTAGGCTACTGTATATTAGTGATGAACAACGCAATGTCAGACAAAAGAGATAATAGAACCATTTGCCTTTGTTGTGCCACATCAAAAAGCTCAGCAAATTGTAAAAAAAAGGTAAAGAGAGACAAAGTAAAACTGCGATAATGAAGTTATTGCACTTGCATTGTTAATTCACAAAGCTACAAGTGCAAAACAGCAAACAGCAAAGCTACAAGCAAAATGTCTACAGTAAACTTCTGTAAAACAGGACAAGGATAAATTCCCCCAGTGAATAAATACTGTATGTAAGTCTTAATAAAGATTTATGAATTCACAAAAGAAGATTAGTGTGAATAAAGCTAATGGGTGTCCAGGACACTGTTTACTGTCTGCGCAATTGAAGATGGCAATATTTTATGCTAACAATGTACATTTTGATTTCCTTTTTTCTTGATATCTAGGTATTCTAAATGACTCTGATAAGATGTTCAAGAAAAAAGGACAGATATATCTGCATCTTGGCCTTCCAGCTTGGGTAGTATTTGCAACCCAATTTAATTCCCTGATTGGGAAAACAAGGGTATAAAAGCACACTTTCAAACGAGATTCTCTTTGAACATTCAAGAGCACACAGAGAGCAGAATATCAGCCAACAAGGCAATTATTTTTGAGCATCACCTTTTAAACATTTCTATCAAAATGAAGAAAGTTGTAACTAATTTCCAAAAGATTTCTATTCAACGTATATCCCAGGCTTTGAATTCTCTGTGGAAGATTTTAATTTTCATATAGATTGGGAAAAATCACCAGGGACTCAGCAGTTCAAAGTGAATAGTAGACATGGCTAACAATTACTTCCTTTCTCAGTTTGCTGTTTTTCTCAGTTTGCTACTAGAGACAAAGAAGAAAAAGAACATCATCACTACAAGTAGTCTAATGATCTAACCCTAGATGTGAGTTCAACACGTCATTTTAAGTTTTAAAAAACACTTATTTTTATTCAAGAACCACAACAAATCCTGCCTTACAGATGAATTTTCAAAATGAGGTTCAAACCTATATTCAAAAATGTTTTGAAAAATATATCCCCTGTACTCATTCCAGTACAGGGAGTTAGTTTAAAATAGGATAGAGTGATAAGTCAGTTGTCATATAAAGAAATCCCCATTGTTTTTACAAATAATCTAAATGACACAAAAATACTTTTTAAATACCATAAGAATAACAGCACAGCATGATCATACAGTACACAAAATAAGAGGTGGCCCTGTTTCACATGTTATTAGAAGGGGGACTTGCAAAGAATCTCAACTAAATGATTCCTGTTACCAGAAATGTAATAACATTTCTTTCAGTTAATAACATTTACACACTGTTATTTCTGTCTTTGTGTTCACTTGAGCTTTTAATGATTCCTGCCTTGTAAAAGCACAGAAGAAATGAGTCTGTTAAGCTATGTCGACTTATGTTAAAGAAAGTTAAAACTGCCAAAGGGGAAAGAGAGACAACTCTTCCTTTCACTGCAGTTAGAGCATTACGTAAAACAGACGCAATTTAAAAGTCTGTAAAAAGCAATCAGATTTTGTGCCTCATTATTCCTTATTTTTGATACCTAGATCTTGCCTGGGAAGTTTTTCATGTGGCGTTTGTAGCCCTTGTCCCTGAGCTCTTAATGACTGAACAGCAGGAGCATTACTAACTACTCGGTTATGTAAACTGACAAGCTGGCAGTGCCAAGGGAAAGAGCTCCACAGTTTCACAGCCACAATCGAGCTCTGCCCAGACAATTGCCCTATTTGATGTGGAGCCGATTTCCCACGCTCGTCTTCCTCTCATTTTTAAAAAAGAAGCCACTGATAGTTCTTCATTGTAAATGCAAAAAGCATTAGATGATATAGAAAAAAAAACATTGAACCTTTGCTTGAAATTCACTATCTTAATAAGGGACCTTGGAGTATTTATTCTGAAGTCATTTAAAACACTATCACTGCACATGGACAGAGACTACTCAAGGAATGGTGTGACGAAGTAGTTCTGTGCAACTGATTTAGGTGTCTCATAATAAAGGGGATTTGCTTATGCATTCAACATGTTTTATTTTTTGCTGGCATTTAACATGTAAACATTCAGGTTTTTTACTTTACATTCATTCATTATTCACTTTAAAAAAGTGCTATAATTTGTAACTCAACAATACGGGACATCATTGGAAGGAAATTAATATGCTTATAAGGTACTGAGGATTTAAGACCTGGTGTGACTTTTGTATTGTCCCTTTTCTGGCACTTCTGAGACAGATCAAAGTTAATTGCCCCTTCCTCTCTATAGTGTATAAACATTCTTCCAAGCAACAGCATATGGGATATTGTTTACAGTTTCAGAATTAGTGTAGATACTGTATATTTGCAGTATGTTAACTTACTAGACAACATTTATATAATTTATTCATGACTATTAAATTTACTGATCTCAATATCTGTATTTAAAAAATGTGTAGAACCATTTGAAGAGAGGGCCATTAACAAAGTGGTCAGCCAAAACGAAAACTGGAATGTATTTCTCCCACTGCCTACAAAGCAATCTTATCTCCTCACTAAAGTTCTTACATTTTATAGTGTTTGACTAGGAAATCTGTTGGGACTTTGTCCATGAAATTGACATTTCTTCACAGCACAAAATGTTAGGAATCTATTTTTAATTTTAAACAAAAAGTAAACAAATTGAATTAAATGAAACAGTTAACTGTCAACGTGTCTACTGTCTTATACAGTAAAAAAAAAGCTTCTGCCATCTGATGGTGCATTTCTGAGATGAAAACAGTATACTGAAATTATTTGCTTAAAAATACTTTGCTTTTAGTCACTGGAAAAAAAAGTTTCAGGTATGGATTTCCAGTTACACAGTACTTCAGAGGAATTAATGTTACTGGACTGGATCAGGCACCTTATATACTGTATAAAAACCCTTAGGGCAAGGTGGAAGTTTAAGGATTTCAGACATCATATGAATGGATTTTAAAATATCACTTTTTACAAAAGAAGTATACACTCTTTCATGTGACCACTCTGCCATGTGATAAGACAGCCCATTGCTTGCTGTGAGCAAAGTTTTGGTGAAGAATGTGTGATTGCGGAGATGCAATTACATGCAGTCTACAGAACAAGAAAGACTAACAGCACACAGCAAGAGACAGAGCATGCACAATGAAGGTAGGAAATAGTTTTGGTCTATTTTGAAAGTTATGGACTCAAAGTTGTAGTGTTATAAAAAAGACACATAGACATTTCATCTTTTGCTTTTTATCCTTTTTTTTTTAAACTTAGTACATAACATTCTTGCCTTAAAGTAAAAAATTCGGTCTTAATCTAAACTATAACAAAATGCTTTTGATTTTTTTCCCCACGATTTAGGAAAATGATTTGTCAAATGATCAATTGAACCTGCAAAACTATTTATTGTTTTATAAGTTGTAATATTAGACCTCTTACTGTATATTGCAAAATATATTAATAGTCTGGTTTGGATTCATTTGTTGTATTGAAAATCACACAGTTCTGCACTGTTTCCACAAACTTATTTTTCTTTACCTATCCCTAAATGCCTTGAAACAAGTTGCTACTTTAAGGGTTTTAATACAAAAAAAGCAGGTGAGAAGATATTTTATTTATTAAATTGAGTAAATGGTCATTTTAATTTAAAAAAAAGTCATTTTACTGGTAGCAATAATAGAAGCATTTACTTTTAGTGCAAAATTGTTATTAAGTGCAAAAGGTGCAAACATCAACATCAGAGTCTTTGTGCTCATTTGGATTTGGAGTAAATTCCTTCTTCTGGTCACTTAACAATAACCTGAATAGTTGAGTCTGATGGTAAAATCACTTTGCCAAGGAGTACCTGTGGAACAATGAGTGTTCTACATTGGCAGCACATCCAATCAAGCACAGAAGCTGAATGTCATGGCAACATGGCTTTATGGAGCTCTAGCAGAGTTTTTCACAGAAAGGCTTAGAACTCACTGCAGAACAGAAACATAAAAATCCAAGGCACAGGAGCTAGTGTCAGAAAGAGGAGGACAGTTTTTACTAGTGATCTACTGAGAAGGTAAGGTGATCACCAGGATCAAAACAAGCACTGTTTTTAGTCTCAATGTTTTCTTCTGAGCCATTGGAATGGGTTTGGTACAGCGATCTGAGCTGTTATTAAAAAACAACAACTCTAAGAAGGCTTTAACATAAAGGAAAAAAGGACAGGGACTGATACGCAGAATTACCCAGAAATAAAAGGTGACATTCTGTACTTTTGCCTCATATTCATCTTTTCATCTCAAATCTGAACTGCTTGAGTACACAGCAAAAAAAGCAAATGTTGACTTCAGTGTCTCGGTACTTATGGATGGCACTTTATAATAGATAGATTTCTTAAAAGAACCTTAAAAATGAGGTGGATGAGTTAAAAATAGCAATATGTATCCGATCCTATGAGTTGTTGTTCTGAATGTCAGTATTTTGAGCAATTTTATGTTATCATGCCAATATGTCAGTCAAAAACTAGTATAAAAGTATAAATTATTCTTTACAATGTCTAGCATCATGTCAGTGAATGTGTGCTGGTGTACAAACTGTGAATGGCTGTCATAGAGACTGAGGGCAGTGTGCCCAGGAGTAGCAATGTTTTGTTGAAACAGTTTGAACAGTGGGATGAAACAGCGATGAAAGGCTTCTAACACAGTGCCTGTTCTCAGAAATAGTAGAAGCATTCATATCTTCTTTTCATTACTTAAAAATAACTAAAAAATAAGAAAGCCAGTCAAGACAGAAAGGCTAGTTCCGTAGGTCTATGTTTGTAAAATAGTAGATTGAAAAGATGCAGATTTCTTTGAAAGTCTTTTTAAGGCAACATTCAGCTCATGGGCTGCTGACTGGTCAAAATAATAGATTGAGCTCCCTGTATGTAAAGGAACAAGTAAACGTTTATTCCATGCCGAAAAAAGAGAAGAAAAGAAACACAACATTTGGGCTGTGGAGCCTTCTTTGGGTGTGTAACTTGGTCCTTTCTAGCCTATGCACACTGACGCAGCTACTGTACCTACTTGAACTACTCCCTGTATGTAGGTTTAAAGAAACATTAATTGATAAGAGTTATGATGTAGGCCTTGTCTGAAAACCATATTACAATTCTAAACATATTTTCTGTAAGATAAAGAGCAACTATATGAAGCTCTTTAACTGTATAAATATGGAAAATATTAATGAACCAACAAAAATGGAAAAAGAAGTATATTGAAACAATGGTGACAGTAAGCTTATTTCATTTTCACATGCATACATTTCTTGTTGGCATAAATGTATAAATGTTTTGGGAAGTTTTAATTCACTGGCAAGAAAGCACTGGACAGTGTCACATGGTTTTGAGTCTGAAAATAAATCAGAGCTTCCTGCTAGAGGATATGAACAAAGTGATGTTTTTCTAATCTTATGGCTTGCCTTCCATATTCATTTAAAAAAATACTAGTACAGGATACACAATGTGAACTATGAGAGTTAAAATCGTAGAATATTTTTGTGCCATGAGGTAACATGCTTGTTTAAAACTGTATTAATGAACTACTTTACTGTATTTCTGGCACCTTGAATGATATTGAACCTTTTTATTGCTTTCAGATTGCTGTTAAAACCTTCCATTATAAAGGTTCCAAATCTCCATATTCTTCTAACCACAACTATTAATAGATGAATACTGTTTGATTTTTGTCTTTAAAGGTCAATAATTAATGGTCAATTTCTGGATGGACAACATGATAAATCAGACAGAGTTGCAGTATACTGGTGACAGTCTTTGGTACCAGAACCACCTCCTCAATGTCTCAGTGTCCAATGTCTCATGGACCTTCCAGTCACCTTTTTCACCGGCTATGGACAAGGCCATTAGTGCCATTACCATCTTCATTCTGTTCATCACCATGATTTCCCTGGGTTGTACCATGGAGATCTCCAAGATTAAAACCCACATTCTGAAACCCAAGGGTGTAGGCATCGCTGTGGTAGCCCAGTATGGCGTTATGCCCATCACAGCCTTTGCTTTGGCCAAAATGTTTCAGCTTGGTGCTATTGAAGCAGTGACCGTTCTCATCTGTGGTTGCTGTCCAGGAGGAAACTTGTCCAACATCTTTGCTCTTGCTATGAATGGAGATATGAACCTCAGGTACAGTCATCCATGACATCACCTTTCTCATCAACCGCTGGTTATCATCTCTGTAAAAATAACACCATTTAATATGTTGACCCCTTCTTTTATGGGGTCTCTACTTTCCACAGCAAATTCATAGTTTTTGTAGTGCTCATTTGTTTTGGCGGCATCTGTTACTTTGCATTTTATCTACATAAAGTAAACATGTACTCATGTTGCATTTGTTGCATTTCAGCTTGTACAGAAGATCTTGAATTTCCTAATCAAAGTATCCATTATGGGTACCTCCTGTTTTTAACTGCAAATTTACTTCTACAACCATCATGGGTCCAGAGCATATACTGTATTGTAATTGTAAGGGCAAAAGTTGCAAATGCTCCAACATTAAAATCAATTAAGGTACAGAAATGCAAAACAAAATACATGATTTAAGTACATCAAAAAGAGTAATAACACAACTCTAAATACTAAGAAATACAGGATAATGCTGCAGTTACACCAGTAAAAATCAGTAGTCACCTGTGTGTATTTTTGTTATTAAATAAGCAAAAAATTGATGATCAATTCAGCTGATGACATTTCCATTGTCTCACTGTGATGGACTTACAGTGGCAAAACTTAAGATAAATTATTTGTAAAGCTTGGGGTCTCTTAAGGCTAGTGAATATAAAAACTTGCAGTTTAAAGAAAAATTCCTAGTATCAGTTACTTTTTACATTTCCACAAAGTATAAACATATTTTCAAACCTCACAAAGGTCAATAAATTAATAACTGCTTTGTGAATAATCTTATAGCCATATGACATATATTTAGTGCCTGAATGCAATATTACATGTTCAATAACCCAACCCATAACGTTAGTTACACGTACTGTAGAAATTAACCTATACCAACAAGTTTATTTTCGTTAAGTTTTTAATGATTAATTATCTTAGCATTTATTATTTCAGGCAAATCAAGTTTGTAAAAAGGCTAGTCCAGGCTCAATATGGATGCTTTTTTGTCTTTGAGCAACCATAAAAAGGCCACAGAGTTGAGATTTTTAGGATAGAAATATCGTAGCGCTGTGGCACGGTGGTTAGCACTGTTACCTTGCAGGACTGGAACTCCGGGTTCAATTCCTGGGGTGCCATCTGTGAGGAGTTTGTATGTTCTCCCCATGTTCACTTCCGGGTTTCCTCCCTCAGTCCAAAGACATGCTGGTAGGTTAATTGGCTTCTGTGAAAGTGGCCCTGGTGCGAATGCGTGTAAGTTTGTGTTTACATGTGCCTTGTAATGGACTGGCGTCCGATCCAGGCTTTATCAGGGAAAACAGATTGATAAGCTAAGAAAGGCTGTTTCTTGTGCCTCCTTTCCAGTATTGTGATGACAACATGCTCCACAGTGCTGGCCCTGGGAATGATGCCACTGCTGCTATATCTCTATTGTCAGGGATTCTCGAATTTGGAGAATGCAGTTCCCTATGGAGGCATCACCATGGCCCTGGTCATGACACTGGTCCCCTGTGCCATTGGGATAGCCATCAATGCCCGGGTGCCACGCTATTCGCAGATCATTGTGCGGGTAAAATGAATCCACCTCTCACTCACACCATTGTGCCAAACCCATTTGACTTCCACACTGCCTACACATTCTGTTCGTTTGCTTCACTGAACAACCTCCAGTGTAGGGCAATCTGCAGAAAGAAATGTGTGAAATGAAAAGGGGTCTTAAATTTACCTTTTCTATACAAAGTCTGTCTGGGGATATCATTTCAAAGTTAAAAAGCTATTTTCACCTAAATTAAAGTCCAGTTCGCTGCAAGCCACAAGAAGGCATCAGTCAAGTCTGAAACTGCTTTTCCTAAAATCAAAGCACTGCAAACCTCCCCGGTTTAACTGTTGCTCAGTGGTTCAGTCTCTTCCACGTATTCTCGTTTTGCTTACGTTTTTAATGAACAAGCCTAGAATGTGTTGAAAGGGATGAATGTGCTTCAAATATGAATTTTCAATACATACTTAACATTAAAAATCTAAACACAGACTTATTGCTGGTTTTATTCCAATTTCATATCCTATAAACTTTCCAGAAATGCAAATAATGGATTTAACAGGTATAAAAGCAGGATCGGTAACACTGACAGTAACGTAGACATGGATCAAAACCTAACGATGGCAATGGCTGATCTGTTTTCGGCGGTCTTGATGCTCAGTGGCTCTGTTGTTCCAGGTGGGGCTGGGTGCTCTGCTGATGGCCTCAGTGGCAATAGGAATCCTCTCTGGCATTACAATAGGGAGAACTGTCTGGGTGGTCCTGTCTCCTTCGCTCATAGCCACAGCTTCCCTAATGCCACTCACTGGCTACCTGCTGGGGTACATCTTGTCCTCCATCTTCTGCCTCAACGAGCAGTAAGAGAAAGTCTTTTTACATAACCCTAATCTTAACCCTATTTTTGACATTTTACAGCTGAAAACTACATCGAACATTTCTGGAATTGGAAAAAAAAAACGTACATACATACAGTTTCTAGACACATTAAAAACTCATAATACGTGACAAAACACATGTATGTATTTTATACAGTTTCTCTTTCCGACCCTTAACAGAAAATATCACATACACTCTGCTGGTAGCAACTTGTACAAAAAAAATATTTTTCAGAATAATTACAAAGATTGTGAAATTATTATGTAATTAAAGTTCTGGAAAAAAATCCTGAATTGGCTGAAGGAAATATATTAAGTTACCATAGCATTATTTCCATTTAATATATGCAATACCAAACCTTGTCTGCAAAAATAAACTTAAGATATCTTAACATTCACCAACTGCTTTTCAATTTGTATTGTGAGGAACTCCTTTGCTCTTGAAATGACTCACTACACAGTTACATAACACACAATGTACACATTCAAGGCCTGGTTTCAGTTTCAGTTCATTTGCCATCATCACTCATGAAGCCCAGACGCTGGTTTTTAATAAGTTACCATCTTAAAATTGTCTTCCAATTTCATTGCACAAAACCAGTGAGTTACTCTTCCCTCCCTTCCTCAGGTGTAAAAGGACAGTGTCCATGGAGACAGGCTGTCAGAATATCCAGCTGTGCTCAACCATCCTTAAAGTGGCATTCCCCCCAGAAGTAATTGGACCCTTGTACCTGTTCCCACTCATATACATCCTTTTCCAGTCTGGGGAGGCCATGGTCTTAATAATTGCCTTCAGATGTTACCGAAGGCTTAGGCTTCCTGTAGAAGGTAAGTCATTTAGTAATGAACATCAGAAAACAAGTTCTCATATTCTTATGAAAATCTGACAATAGTTTTACAGGAGGAAGCAGTCCTACTGGCTGGAGTTCAGTTCATTCTCCCCTGGTATAGCAGGAACACCTAGCAATAATGCCTGTGATATTCATGAAAATGTTAAAAATTTAAATTCTTTGTTAATGTGAAAAATATTTCACTTATGTTTTGGAGACTTCACATATTTAGTCGTGTTCTGAAAATGTAAATAAGACAAACACAGGAATGTAGAAACATTGTGTGTTATACAGGCATTTCTCAGCTTGCATTTAGCTGGCTAACAAACTTTCAACTCAAGTAGCCATGATCAGAACTAGGGGCATTAGTGAATTTAAAAAGCAGACTGGTCAAAGTTATGGACTGCCAGGTTTCTACTGTGATCCAATTTCCCCACAAGCTTTCTTTAAAGAGCACATTAGTCAATTCCGTTACTAAACTCCTTTTATTACTTCACCTATTTACTTAGTAATCAACTGGTCAAGTAGAATGTTTATTGGCAGAGTGAGAAATACCAGGGTATGGTACAGTACATTGCTGTGAGTGAGAGGTAGATACTTTTAATTATTGTGTTATCATGTAAGCAGTTGGGGCTTTTATGAAGGAAAGAAACTGTGTGTCTGTATAAATGTTTACATGACTCACAAGTCAATGTCATGGAGTGACTTTGGGGATCTATAGTAAATCTGAACAAAACATCAAAAGTAGTTATGAGTAAAAGCGCATAAAACATTATCAGAGAAAGACCAAAAACTACCAATAATGACTATCTAGTACTAAGTGTAGCACTTTCCGTTACCTTTAAATCCTAGCAATGACAAGACAAAAAGGAATTCTGTTCTGTGATCTTCTATCAGACTTCCAATTTAGGCAGTCTGCTGTACATCACTGACCCAAAAGAGCTACTGCACAGCAAGGCATGCAGGACAGGATTTCATCCAATACGTGGCTTAATATACCCGCTCAACACGGCAATTATAATAACAGCAATCAATGATCAATAAATAAGATTATTTCATCTTGCTTTCTTTCCTCCCACTTCAGAGCCACAAAAGACGACCTATGTGTCTGTCGACATCAATGCAGAAGAAATGAAGATATGAGGCTCCCATAAATACACAAGCAAATACGCCAGAGCAAGGTCAAACTGCATGCTAACAAATATATTTAAGTGAACACCCTTACTTTTTGTGAATCTCTAAGGATTTCGCTTAATAGTGCAAGAATAATGTCTGTTTTGTGAAGATATTTTCATGCAGCAGTGGCCTTATGAGGGGGCTGGACTGTAGAATGTAGAATACTTCATTGCACTGACCTTATTGTCTCTCAATTGTCCTCAGTTACACAAAGAATAAAACATGAGGTCTTTGATATGGACAAACCTGGCTATGTCACACCTGAACTATGAAATGGGAAAGTGAGATCAAAGTATCTGTTACTTCATAGTGTACTCACAGTTGGTCTAGAAAATCTCTTTAATAATTTCAGTGAAAATACAGAAAGCATAAAAGCACCATTTAAATATACAAAATAAATATGGGGTTCCTGGTTTATATAATGTTTTCTTCATCAATGTTTTACGTGGAGAAAATATAATTTGTCGGTATAATATGACCATCGAAGCTCTTAACAAATAATTTCTTTCCATAACTTCTGTAATTGGAACAATTTATACAAAACAGCAAAGGATATGGTATTTCAAATTAGTTCTAAAATGTTAAATTCACCCAGGCTTTGTTCCTGTTTATGGAACATTTTTTATAAATCCCATCTTTCAAACACTTAACCAAACTTGTGGACTGTAATTGTATATAAAGTTTCTCTATCAGTTATTAATGTAGCAGAATTAGTTCTTATTATTAATTACAGGGCATTAGATATAATAAACCAGAACTGTTATGTACCTGAATTAAAATCCTTGGGTTGTTGTTTTTTTTAAGAAATAGTATGCGATTTTCAAATTGGTATTTTCATTTCTGCACGTCTGAACTTGTATTTGCATTGTTAATAAGAGAACAACCACCGTCTGTTAACACCTGATTTCCAAATCACAGATGGAAGACAAAGTCCCACAGGATTTTACTAAAAATATTTTGTTGTTGTTGAAACAGCCTCTAGAACTGGACATTAAACATTAAAGTTATCCTTTGTGTAAAAATGCATAATTTCAAGATTCTTTCCCCATCAAATGTGCTGTAACTTCAAGTTTTATGAATTTCTAGTGTACTTCATTCCCATTAGTACATCCTTTCTATAAAGAATACAAAATGTTTAAGAAGTGTCATTTTAAATTTGTTACACATGATTGACTGCATAAGTAGACTAACTGAAGCCTTTTCCTGATTCTGACACCTTAAACAGAGATCCGATACATACAATAGGATAATATGTGGAACACCAACTTATTCAAACTCCTTATCCTTGATCAAAAAGCTTTAAAAGTTGTAACCCTAAGAGATACAGAACGACACTGGTTTGTATGTTTGTATTTATTCTTAAGTTGCACATAAAGAATATTTTACAATGTTAACTGAAACATTTTCCAGGATATGATGTAAAATGAATCGAACCATCAACTGCTCAAGTTGATTTTTATATCAAACAGCATGGGAAAACACAGAACCATTAAAAAAACCCCAAACATTATTTTACATCCCTCCAGCAGAGAGGAAGAACTGTTTGCCGAAAGTTTTCTCACAGGTCCATCAAGTCCTATCGGTTATTGAAAACGGCAGGTTTGAAATCAGCTTGCAGATGCGGGAAACAAAGATACAAATACAGAACCTTACAATCAATTTTAAATATGAAGTCAGAAAACAACAAATCTCACAGGGATTTTTGTTTATTGTGTTTAAATCAGTGAGCCCACAACCACTAGATTTCCAGCCCCTAAGTGGTCTTACCTCGTGCTGGCGAAGTGGTAAGATGTCAGTTCTCTCAGTCCACAGCACACTCCAAACCCCGTGACTGAGGACTACGGGCAGCGCCACCCGCGCCTGCATCAACAGCACGTCCGCAGAGCCCAGGGACAGAAGGCCCGTTAGAAGAGTGCGGACCTGGGCCAACGCAGTCCAGAGGCTGTGAGCCGCGGCGGGGCTCAGTGGCCACCCTCGGAGCGCGGCGAGTGCGACTCGGAGCGGGGCCGCGGACACTCGCCTGCGGGCGGAGAGCTGGAATGAGCCCGGGAGCCGTGCTTTGAGTCCTTGTCGCGGGTGGGAGAACCACTGGCCGACCGGGAGCGGCTGGTGGACCTGGAGCTCCGGGACCTGGAGCGGCTCCGGGAGCGAGAGCTGGACCTGGAGCGAGAGGAGCTGTCGGATCGCGAGCGAGTCCTAGACCTGCAGGAAAAGTGTCCCATTTTAGCAGGGGTCAGAAAATGAGAGAAGTGCATGCAGCCTCTTCGCCAGCAACCGTATCAACCTGCAACTCACAACTGACAACCCACTGAAGCTAAGCAGGCGTGAGCTGGGTCAGTACCTGGACAGAGATTAAAAACTAAGGTTGCTGCTGGAAGAGGTGTTAGTGAGGCCAGCAGGGCGGTGCTCACCCTGCGGTTTATGCCTCAGTAAAGTGATGGGCACGCTGTGCTGTAAACAGGTGCCGTCCTTCGGGTGAGACGTAAACCCGAGGTCCTGACTCTGTGGTCATTAAAAATCCCAGGGCGTTTCTCGAAAAGAGAAGGGGTTTAAGGCCAGCGTCCTGGCCAAAGTTTCCATTGCCCCTTACCAATCATGTCCTCCAAATAATAATCCCCCTCTATGAATTGGCTTCATTACTCTGCTCTCCTCCCCACTGATGGTGGTGAGCGTTCTGGCGCACTATGGCTGCCGTTGCATCATCCAGGTGTGGCTGCACATTGGTGGTGGTGGAGGGGAGTCCCCATTACCTGTAAAGCGCTTTGAGTACAGTATCCAGAAAAGCGCTATATAAGTGTAAGCAATTATTATTATTATTATTTTTTGCTTCCTGTGTCACAGAGGTTTCTGTGCTCCAAACCTGAAACAGCCTTGCAAAGTGCTAGAAGGACCCACAAACTCATGTGCTTATGAATGTAGTTTGATCCAGTGCCTCCCAAAGAGAAGTGGCCCATTTTGCTATGTTAAATCAGTGAGCCCAATCTCTCCAAATTCTCAGAATCTCCAATGACCTAAGTGCATGACTCAATTGCCTACAGGGCCAAACCAACCTTACAATTGTAACTGAAGACAGTTAAGCTTCTCGATCATGCAATGCTGTTTTATCCTGTATAATTACACACTATATAACTAAGTGGAAGGCTCCAGTCTTCTTGCAACTTCAAAAGACATCTAATTGGGTTTGATTGGCTACTCTATAAAATACCCCCCCGAGTTTACTCAGTGATCCCTGCTCACTGACCAAACATGCTCTCTCCCCTGGTCACCCATGGCACAGACAAGAACCACCACCAAGAGGAGCGGAGGAAAAGACTCACCTCCTTTTCAGTTCTGTGAGTTTGATTTTTCGCCCATTGATTTCTTTTCCAGACAGCTTTTCAAGAGCATTTTTCAAATCGCTGTAAGAGGCAAACTCTACCACCCTGTAGAGCAAGTAAAGCACTGTTAACCAACCATATGCTCCTCTCAGAAGATTAAAGTCAAGAGAAATATTACAAATACAGATGAAGTGTTCTAACACCACCAATTAAGGATTAAACAGGACAACAAATTTTAACATTTGTTTATGAAAACAAAGCAAGCAGGCAGCTTATTTGGACAAAATATTAATGTTTTTTTTTTAATACTACTATACTATACTACTTCTATCTGTAAGAGCTAATAGTATTTTTCTCATCTCAGTTCGCAGCTAGGAACCCTGTGATCTCACGCAAGGCAGGCTCCTCCAACTACCTACCTTCCCCTTTTCACCATAAAGACAAGCAACTCAGCCCCCTACCAGAGGCTAAGCACCAACTCGAAAGGTGACGTGTCCCTTAGTGACAGGGCTACACATGTGGTGCTGTGAGCTGAGAGTCCTTGCTGACTTAACCCACAATAACCACAATGGTTGTCCAGTTCATTCTGTCCTGCAGTTTGGGGAATTGCAGTCATAGTTAATTAATGATATGTCACAGGCTCAAGCCCATGTGCCAGTAAAGCCAACTGGAGCTCCTGGGAAGCGCAGTCTCTTTTAATGCTCCGTATTTCAACTGCATATTACAGACTGAAGGATCTTATATAGTGTTAAGACAATTTACAGAAAAGCTGAAGAAATATTTTGCTTTATGACTTGGTATATAGAATCATTTTTACTCATACACTGCATTACCTATGCTTGGCCTTCAAGGGAATGAAGTAGTGGAGACGTTCTCAGTTCCACAGTAAAAACTGCTTTTTACCTCCGAGTTAACGGTAAGTGTAGCACTTTGTATGTGCCATTAATGCATGCAATACTTATGCAAATGAAAAGGTTACAAACAAGAGAAGGCCATTTGACCCATCTAGCCCATTTTGTTGTAAGTAGCTAATCTTATGCAGCTGTTTATTGTAAGAATGCAGGGTATTGGCTTCAAAAACGTGGCTGGACAGCTTGCTCTATACACCCAAAAACCAGTATATAAATGTAATTAATATACAGTATGCAAGACAATAATGCATCATTAGACATAAGACATAAATAAATCTTACCCTTCATTAAGTTTAGGTCTGTGGGCATCCGCAAAAGTAACCTCTCCAGCCTGTCTCATGAAATCTTTCAGATCCTACATACAAGACCAGACTAGTTAGGGATGGTTTAATGTAAAAAGGTGTAGAATCAATGTATGTATTCATGGCTAACTAAAAGAATGTTAGGTATACAAAGATACAGCCTACCCTAGCTGGGGAAAGGGGTCCAAGAATTACCCAGATTAAGATTTCAGCTATTTTTGTTAAACAGATACTTTTAATTTATTTAAAAATAAATGTGACTCAGCACAGTTGTGAGCTAGTAATCTATATAAATATAATCATATTTACTCATGTTATGGTGCTACCCAGATCACTACTAGTTCCAACTTAAAATTAGCAATGAAGTGATTTCAATTAAAGGTAGTATTTATTACTTTTAGTTCTTAATTTTCTAGACAAAATAATTTTCAAAAGAAAGTTTTTCATAAAACAATCTAACAGCAGCACTGTCCAGTACTTATTTGTTCTGAAGGGCCAGGATAGTGCACCTTCCAGAGCTCCTGATCAGTGACATACAGTGTACAAGAACATTAAGTAACATCATAAATCTATAAAAACTAAGTACTTTCTTGGAAAATATATTGAAGAAATAGCTGCAACACACATTCTTATATTTTACATATAATCTTGAGAACACATTCACTTTAACTAGACCATAGGACTGAACAAGCCAAACTCTCAAGGCATTATTATTTACCTTTTCCCTTCCCAAAATTTGCCAAGGTTTGTCTATTTAGATCCTTAAACATCAATATCGCACACATTATTTACTTTCAGAAAGTCCTTTTAACACTGGCATGAAAACCTTCCAGTAAAACACAATAGAAGACAGTTACTTTTCGTGAGGCCAGAACACAGAACACAAATGCATAGTATGAAATAATGACCAGGAATTTAAAAAATGCAATAGCAGCATGTCCAAATATAAGAAAAAACTACTTGATTCAGAATATTTTACTTTATAAGAGTGTGGTGCAGCTATATCTTTCAAAGCAGCTCAGGGCAAAAATTTGGAATATTGAATTTAACCAAGCTTACATTCTTGGACCCCAAAGTTAGCACTATTGCATTTGAATTCTGAAAATTGCAAGCTGCATTAAAACATTTCTATTACTTCCTTTTTAATTTCCCCATAGGAAATGTAATTTAGCCCCAAATTAGCAGGGTGTCAGTCTTTTCCACCCTTCACTCAGTTTTACTGTCTGGCTGGCTCTGCAGCTGACGAAGGAAAGGTGGAAGTGTTCACTAATACCTTGGACCAAGACACGGGGTCTCCTAAAAAAAAGCTCGCACCTCGAATTTTCCTGTGTCACCTGGAACCAACTCGCACCACGCGGGGAAGGATTGGAGCTTCTCAAATTAACGAATCGATCAACACACACTCTCCCTCTCTGGCGCTTGCTTGATCGCAGCAAAGGGAACCAGACGGCACTTTTTGAAGGAAGTGCAGCCCGCGACTTTACAGCGAGGACCCAGCAAGAGCTCAAACGATCTGCAGGAGGCCCCCCGTGTCAACTAGGTGTGGTAGTAGCACAGACTGGCTGGTATGAACCACGTTCAACCCAGAGAGACCGACACTGAGGCCCTGAACTCCACGCCCGAAGGCAATCTCTTCCATACGAAACAACAGAGGCTGGCAAATAAAGGGGTTAACACGTGGTTAAAACAGAGGCAACAAGTAAAGAAAAAAAACTTCATAAATTAAAAAAGATGAATGTTCTAATGGACCCTTACATAAAATGTAATCTTTAATCCTGCTTATTTAAGGAAGAACTGTAACTGCTTGATCTGATACCAAGTCAGTGCACATGAGAACAGCCTTGTCAACAGTTTTCATATTATTTTAACTGTACAAATGTTAACAGTTGTGTTTTCCTTTCTGCCTGCCATTTAAAAAACAACCATTTTTTACTTTTACATAATGCTTTTATGAGTTACTGAAAATCACAATCTTCTTATGTTTTTAATAATTACGTTACACTTTGGAGATTTCTGAATAAAACAAACTCTGACAACTAATACTGACCTTAGGTAAAAGACTGAAATTAAACGCACCTGCCAGCTGACTCTGGAGGACAGATTTTCCACGATGAGCCTGTTTTCTGTACGAAGAGGAGGAGGATTCCTACGGGGAGGGGAATAAATTAACTGAAACATTAATATAATATAGTGTGACATGAAAAAGAAAGTACACCCCCTTATAATTCTATAGTTTTACATGTTTAGACATATTTGACCTTCAACTAGTCCTCACCAAGTTCTAACTGCAGATAAATCTAACCTCATGTGACCGATAATAAACACAAATTTCAATAAGTACTTTTAATAAGGTGGTAGGTCCCTTTTTAGGCCTTAAAGGCCCATGGGGAATGGGGGGCAAGGGCCACCATTTTTCTCTACCAACCGACACAGCTGGGCTATTACCCCCAGAAGGATTAACCCTGGTACTCACTTGGAAAGCAGGCTGAGTGGACCTGGGAGCCGTCCGGAAGGAATTAGAACAAGCTACATCGCTTGCCCCTACCTGGGATTGAACCCAGGCAAGGGCGTCTAGCTCTTGACTTTTAATAAAGTACTTTGTATTATTAAACAAGAAAATCAGCCCAGTATGGTCTACTATGGACCAGATCAATAAGAATCTCCAGAGACCTTTAGGTATCTAATTGAATGTGTTGCGCATGGCCAAATAAAAACTGATATTTGTTTTAAAAAATAGTTCATAATGAAATGGTAAATTTGTGTAAGCATGTATATGCGATTTACCCTTTGATTTCCCATTTGAATTCCCCAAAACTCCATATCCATGCAGGGAGGAATGAAGACAAAACACAATTAAGCCAAGGCAAGACATCCGTGTCTTTCCTCACTGTGAGCCCAGGACTGTAATGTGGCATGGAAGCCTTGACCCTGCTCTCACTGACGGCAAGTAACCAAGGCACCCAATCAGGGCAAAAAAGAAGCGCCAGAGGGTTTAAACTCTCAACTACACGAGAGGCAGAGAGTTTAATATTGACTTTGCCTGTGGTGTGCTACATCTTGGCATTGTATAATTGAGGATTATAGGTAGCCATCACACAGCAACAAAGTAAACAATCATAGCTCATAATTTGTTATCCATAGATCCATTTTCTAACTGCTTCATCCAATTCAGAGCTGTGGGGGAGCCGAAGCCTATCCTGGGGAGTAACAAGCATAAAGCAGGACATGCCCTTATTAACTACCTGTTGAGAAAATGCTTAGAGCCCAAAGAGAATAGGCAGGCCTGAGGCCAGGGCTGCATACCTCCGACTGTCCCGCGGCCTTTCGCTGTAGCGGTCCGGGAAGCGTCCTCCTCGTCCTCTCCCTCCACGCAGCCGCACGCGGGCATGCTCGATTGTAACTCTGACGGGGAAAAAAAATAGGGTGCATTAACTCTCCGTAAAATTATCTTTGGGCCTCCTCTCCTCCTACAACCAGAGTGACACAATCCAGCTTTCTGAAGGCCACTTTCACCTGAACCAAACTGATGGTCTATACTGCAGTCTTCCATTAAAAAAGGCAAATAAAAATGGACACTTTTAAAATGTTACATTTAAATGACCATATTTATAATTCTGTTCTCTTTTTCTTTCAAATTAATATTCTGTTCTACAAGACGAGAAAAAATAAAGACAGTGATTGCTGTCAGGACGCATTCTGACAATACCTCCCTGGAATTTCAGCAAGTCACACACGCCAATACTAAACAATACTCTACCAACTAAAAACTGATTTTTCTGCTCTTATCCTTGCTATTCTAGGATCTTAACCCAAATCTCATTTGGTAGGAACAACCACATTATATCCAGGTGGAATGTATTAGATTCAATCCAGCTGACCTCTCATTGCAGAGCTCTTTCCCGTCCAGTTCATACACTGCATCTTCTGCGTCACGAGGGTCATCAAATTCCTGCAATCAGCAAGCACCATCAGCGCAAGAGTGGAGACAATGTACTCTGCTGGGCTCACCTCATTGTCCGATGTTATTCCGTTACAAACAGGATTGACAGCACATAAAGTCAAACAGTCCAAAAGCCAAAATATAGGCTTTTGGCCATGTTTTTAAACAATAAGAACTTCATGTAAAATAATGAACAGTTTGGCATCAACATACTTTCCTGAGTGAATTCAACTCCAAAGAAAAAAGCTAAATCAGACTTCAACTTTGTCAATATACTGTATGTAAAACCTGCTCAGAGAGCTTGACTTGGGTATCAGGGTAAAGATGTACAGTGTGAATGTATGCCTACATTCCAATGTTTGCTCGAAACTCCTCCTTCCCACATAGAGCAGTCTCACATTGCTGAAAATCCTGAGTTACATATAATGTGTACTGTGCTTCTACATAACACCTTGTTTTACACTGTATTCTAAAAAACATAATCTACACTAAATAGTGTTCTGCACCAGTATTTGTTTCCAGTTCTGTAACTGACTCCTGAAGGTAAGTCCCTGTGAATAGCGCACAATCTCAAATAAAAAAAAAATATTTTTTTTATGTTTAAGATGCCTTTGCAAACTGGAATAATTGTGGTTGTTCAATGTGCTAACACTGTCTACAGAATTTGAAGAATGATGGATAAATGGATTACTGAATAATGAATTTGATTTCAGTCCTATAATTGCAATTACAGCTCAATAAATGGCATCCCACTACCATTACAGAGAATAATTCACACAAATTTTCATATTGTCTATAAAAAGGGGTGTGCATTCTGAAGACGGTTCTAAACCAGACCACACAGAAAACCTACCACAAAACCGAAGCCACGCTTCAAGTCGATGTCCCGAATTCTCCCGTACCCCTTAAAAAATTTCTCGACATCCTTCTCCCGAGCTGAGGGGTTAAGACGGCCAATGAAAACACGACAGCCACTCATCTTCAGGGGTTTCCTGCTGTCAATCACATAAAATCAAATGATATTTAAAAAGCTTTGCAAACTAAGTTTGACATCTTCATCATCCCCAACACGACCACCCCATGACCTCTGTCTCTGTTAGATTCTCAAACTGGCTTTAAGATCTAAATATGTGCATTCAAAACATACCTGGTCATCAATCATCATATATGGCCATCTAGAATATAATTAAATATAGAAAAACTTTTTAGTGCTCACCATGTAACCAGGTTACTGTAGTCACACAAAACTGTGCAGCCTTCACCAATTACCATTTGCAAAGTAAGAATTATATAACAAATGCTATATTTTTATAAATTCATGCCTACATAACTTTTATTAAATTAAGGGAAACAGTTCTAAGACTGTTAGCAATTGTATCTCAAAACAAAAAATGGGAATGTTCTGTTTTCTTTTCACAGAAGAACAGAAATCCAGCTGTCTTTGTAACTATAAAGGTTTAAATAATTGCAGTTCACATAAACAACTACAGTACAGATACACATATTTCATTGAATATATTAACTGTGATGCTTAAACAAAACGTGCCACTCTTTCAACTCTATAGGATAGCAAATGGAAATGGGTTCTTAGAATGCACCCAATTAGCAATTGTAATAAGAATATAGGCTGAAGCTAAACTATCAATTCATTATGCTCAAAGCTACATTGCACAACATATAAGCAATTACATCTCTTCCAGAAGCCAACACAGGCCCAGTATCTGAAAAGCCAAAAGTCAGGGATGGCTTAGCTTTACCGTTCCTTACATAGATGCAAAGCATGAAATCATGAAAGAAGCAACATATCCAGCCTTAACGTAATACATATAGATAAAAATATCTTATTCTCAGATTGTTCATTAGTTTCATAGAACATGTACTCTCACTTTATTTTAAACTATATTAAACGTTATCATTTTCTGAGCAGCAATAACCTTGTTCAGAAATGACAGCAATTATGTATAATCCACATTCATTTGCAGCTAATTCTAAACATCTGAGGTCGAGACAGTAATGCAAAACAGGTTAAATTAAAATGACCTACTTTCCCGTGCCATTGTATTCAACGTAGCAGTACAGGCTAACTAAAACTACGTAGATAGTAATAAAGAAACCATCCCACTCATTCCACCCCAAGCAGTCAAAACAAATAATGACAAATAAAAACTAAGAGAATTCAAAGCCACGTTAGATTTCATAAAAATATGTTTTCCTATAGATAGCGTGCTAAAATTAAAAAAATAGTTACCTATTTATCAGCCAGAAATGGACTTAATATCCAGGCTAGATTTCACACGTAAAATACTCTTTTGGAAAATATTACGTTAAGTATTCTTTTCTTACAGAACAGTGATTATTTGGCCGACAAACCTTTAATGTTAGTATGTTACTGCCACACCATTAAGGCCACGCACAAATTTATCAAAATGCCTGGAGTAAACTGCAATGACATAAATACGTTTAAAAAAAAAAACAAAGACAGTATCTAAATGATAGACGCAAGGTCTTTAAAAAAAATCAAAGGCATTAGTAACCACACGCCTATCAGAAACATGAAAGCTTAACTGTCGTCTAAATTGTTAAAACACAGTTGCTTACCTTCTGTTAAATAACCTCTTAAATGACGCACAGCTGCAAACACAAAATGGAGCCTGAACTATACAAGTCCACCCACTTCTTCTCCTCAGCCATTGGCTGAAAATGCTAACCCATCGGCAACAGCATTTCTGGCTCTCAATTCGTGATCTACAAGCAGCAGCTACGGAAAATGATAATATAGATATTTGCCACACCAGTAAAATGTGCTAGATTTAATTAGTATTTCGACTAAATCGCCGTTGACTATCGCATAGAACTCTAAAAAATTTGAAATGTTAAATAATTTTACATTATATGTAATGGTTGCAGTTAATTATGGTAGTCTAGAAACAGATATTGTCCCATTATAGTGTATATTCCTGTATTTGAGCCTCCGCCATGTTTTGTACGGTGTGCTGAGACACCTAACACAATGCTTTTTCCTCCACGTGGGCCATGCAAAGACTCATGTTACCCACTAGATGGAACTGCAAGCTTCATAAACCAGCATGTTGATCCAACACTAATATTTAGGAAAGCAGCTCTTCTTACACTAGTTAAATAGGTTTCTATTGAATGTGAAATCATCTAGACAACAGTTAACTTAAGCACCTCCATTCCACACAGCTACATGATATTGCATATTGTATAAAGTTAAGGATCAATACATTAATTGCTTAACTGAGGTGTTAAGGATCACTTATAATCAAGTGTCAATTATAACCAATTGTCAATCATTAGCATGAGCAAAGACTAGAAAGACTGAAATAGAAGTGCTGAACCCAATTGCAGGTCCCAAACCTGGTTCAGGAGGCAGCTTGCAAATATGCCAGATGTCACTTATTAAATGCTGCGTTTAATCAATAACAGAAAAAATTCCATACCCATGAGCAGAAACCAAAATTGGCCAGGTGTTCCAATGAGGCAACCTGGTAGCTCAGTTAAGTAATTAAGCCTACATGAAATAAAAAGCAGCAGGTGTTGGCCTCCAGGCCCATGATTAGGAATCCCTAATCATTTAGCACCACCACAAGGTCAAAGACTAAGGCAATGATGGTTGAATTGCATCATAAGAACTATTATAGTTACATTCCTGGAATGCCATAAGGACTATTGCTAGCTAGGAGAAGTTACAGGTCAGAGCTGAAGGATCAGCATAAGTATTACATTGGAATTTAGCAGAAACCAGTGGGGAAATCGGGCAAGCTACTGAATATTGGGATAAGTTGTTAGCAGGATAATTGTCAAGAAAAAACAAAAGACAAAATATAACCTTTGTCTTGAAAGTCCAAAGTAAAGCCAACAATCTGCTGGTGTGTATGGCAGGATGTGCAGAGGTGTACATGGATCATAAAGAGGACAAAAATAAGTGTATCATGAGCCATCTGGATGGCCAAAATATGATTAGCTGTCCTTGTGTGGTGTCAGTTGTCACTTTACCAATGCCATCTGGTGGTCTATAAAGGAAGTGGCCATGGTCTCAAAAATCCCAAGGGATGAAGAATCCCACTTAGCAGGAATGGGCCATCTGCAGCCAGTAACCTCCCAAAACATCCCCCATTCAACAGCTTCCATTTTGATATTTAATAATCAAAACATTATTTTCCACCACTCAGTATATCATTCCTATCAAACTTCTTGTTGGACTCAAATGTAAAAACACAATTGCACACTTCAAAAGAAATTTTTAATTAGAAATAGTTATATACACAGTAGAATTAAATTAAACTTTATACAAATATTAAAATACTATCTTCACACCCAATGCAATGTACAGGGTCCCAAAGAAAAACAAAAAATTGAAAGATTTTAAAGAATAATGATTAGCATTCTGTACATCATTAATTACACAATTTTCCATTGTCAAATTTGTCATTAAAACCAGTTTTTCCATTTTGAAAACATACAAGTACCAAGTCCAGATATGTCCATTAGTGGTGCCAAGAACATTAAATGACAAGTATTGGAAATGTGATCTTTAAATAATTGCAGCAAATCACTGTACAAGAGCAGTAGGTTCTTTAAATTTCACAACTTTTTAATGAATTAAAAGACAAACATCTTTAGGCTCTCAGGTTAAATAAAGTGAATAAACCTCTTTCTGAAGTTGCTTTCTTTGATAATGCTTTGGGAAATATTGTGTACACAGTCATACCACCAGCTAGGATATTTCTACTTAAGTTTGATTATTTAAAAAAAAAATCCTGTTGGTATTGAAGACAGTGCTAATGCATAGAAAAGAAAAGTAAGGCCATCAGAGCACATTAGAGAATATCCTTAAGTCTGTATCTTGTAAGATCATATATTAAGAGCAAGTCTGCATATATGAAGCTACTGTACATAACTTAAGGCCATATTGGCCATTGTTGATTACTCTGCCTTTCAAGGCATCTCAGGTAATCGGAAAACAAAGCAAATAGCTGACCCACCTTTGACTTGCACCAGCCTGAGGATATAAAAGAGCACATTTCATATGGCCTGAAGCATGAGTATCACAAAATTAGCACTTTAAAGACCAAGAAAAACTTCCTAGCCAACCTCAAGCCCTGAGAAGCTAAAATAATGTTACAATACAGCACTGTGCATTAAAGTAGCAATTACAATAAATGGTAAGTATATGAGCCATGCTTTTGACGTCTCGGAGAGGGAGAGCCTCTTCATTCGCACTTTATGAGCGCAGTGACAGGAAATAATTGTGTCTTGGAGACATAACCTAACTCAAAGGGCATATGGAAAAACAAACAAACATATTTGGAAAAAAAAAGTTGTACTGCACTATAATTTTTGTAACACCATGTTGATCAATAACCTATATTGATAAAAATAACTTACTTTTCTTTTTATACAAGGACTGAATTGTAAACATGTTGCAGATTACAAAAATATTCATTAATTAAAATTCAAGACAAAAAATGGCCATTACCTATTCTGACAATTAATCGTTAAAAAAAAAAAATCAACCCAGGCATTTAGAAATTGTACATTAATGTATGGGGCATTTTAGGTACAACTCCACAGCCGAAAAAAGTGGAAACTGTTTCAGTTGTATAATTCACAGAGAGTTCAAATAAATACCGATGTCAGATGTCAGTCAGAATTGCACGGATTTGGTCATTTAAAAGTGGTCACTGGTTAGGACAGGCCAATATGATCCTACAATGCTTATTCTAAGAAATCCCTGGGGGTAGAAAGATGCAAGGCTTATTTGCTTCTATATTCCTCTTTATGAGGAAATTAAAAATCAGCATCAAGAACGTCTACAAGGTAAGGGAAAGCTCTTGGAGAACTTTCCCTCATCCCTATACCCAACCCTCTAGGACCCAATCTCCATTCCGTTTCCTTGCCTTAAAAGACAAAGAAAGCACAATCATGTGATGGGAGATATTTGAATTTTGTGTAAACACACAAAGAACATTAATAGAACAGGGGAACAGCTGCTTTCCACAAGAATTAAAAATGGATCCCTTTCTTTACAAAACACTGAACTGTTTTTAGGCCAATAGCCTGAGATCAGTTTTTCTTTTGTAAGACAGCCATCTTCATTGCAAAAATTGGTGTGGTAATCCATCTCCAGCAAACACAGGCAGGGTTTAGTTTCTACTACAGGGCAGGAGATTTAATATACCCGTAACACTGAAAGTAAAATGATGGGGGGAAAACAGCTTTTGTAAGTAAAGAAATCCTCAGATTTCTTTGTGGATTAATACATTTTTTAAACAGTTTGTGTACTCTGTTAAAAGTGTACATATGCTGTGAGTAATCTCAGATACTGCAATGCGTGCCAATGTGGTGACTGAGCCTTCATGCATCATTCATAGGGTACCGATACACACATCTGTAGCTTTGATGCTTCTGTGAAGTGTGGTGTACATGCAAGATAGGGTGAGGGTCTTTAACAGGCACCCGTGATTCAAGATCATGATAAAATAATGTTCACAAGGTCAGAAAAGTTATATATTATCATATGAGAAATTAAATTTGGCAGATACAGATTTCAGCAGAAAACCTTGTAGACTGAGTGTGTTTTACATTTCTACAACTAATATAAATCACTGATATACATCACAGCCTCAAAGGTTATCTTTGTGAAAGCGTGTGGGCAAAAACAATAAAAAGGTCTCTGTTTATAGGTTTTTAAGCTTCAACAACTCAGTGCCTGCTGTTTGCTTGAAGCTTTCACCAAAAGGTGAGGTAAGCCGATCCCTCGAAGGCTTAGACTACAGTAAGAGCTCTTCATGGCGAGGAGCAAATCTCCGCGGGGAAAGTCTGTGTGCTGTCCTTTGGATTGCTGGCTGTGGGCGATTCAAACAAAGGCTTCAAACACCACAGCCTAGGTAAACCACAGAGGCAGCAGCAATGACGGTCTCAGTGAAGACTGCTGGCTTTAGCCGACTTCATGCTTCCTTTAGTAAAGGAATATCTAAAGGAAAAAGAGAGAAAACATTTTAAATATGCTTTGATTATTATGAGGCTATCCAGACATTAATATATCTTTAAATGATTTTACACTTTTGTAATCTTTAAAAACATTTTTTCAGTGCAAAAAGCAGGATTATAATTATAACACTGAATTCCGGCATGCATAATGTGCATTTTTATGCTCTCTTTCTGCCATCTCTCTACAGTATTTATGTATAAATACCTACAATTAGCCAGACTTCACATCATGGAACTGCCCATATAGAAGCTAACAGGTAAAGCAGTGTAACGGAACCAAAACTGGATAGAATTAGAAAAGGAAAATTCTAAAAGGATGTAGAGGTTTAGGCTGAGGGAAACTGAGAAAGCAACAGATTACTTGGGTAAGCAGTTAAGCGTCTATCCAAATAAGGGAAGGAGTATTTCATCAGCATTTGTGATGTTGAATCTGTCATTGATTTGCTCATTGAAGACTACAATTTAAATATTAAATGTATAAAAAGCTCCTTAAAGAAAGGACAATACTAAGAGTGCCAAGCTATTATGAAACAGTGTGACAGAGTCTTATAATTGTCATCTTTGAGACAGTAAAGAATTTACCATCAGCAAAATCCTCTGTGGAAGTAAGGGAGAGCAGGCTGTGCTGATCGCTGCTCTCCGAGTCCTGGCGCTGGGGTCGAGGGGCAGCACCAGGGGGTTCAGGAGCCCAGGAAGAGGATGAAGAAGATGAGGGCACCTGGTGTACCAGAACAGTCTCAGAGTGGTGAGAGGTGGAGGGGAGGCTGCACTCTGGCTGGACGGGGTCCTCTTCCTCAGCCTGGGGGCCCTCTGAAAGCACGATCTGCACGCGGGACTCCGAGGGCGGGACAAAGGCACCGCCACTGCCATACACTGCTTCCTCATAAGAGGGAAGAGATACTTGCACCCCCTCCACCACAATGGAGACTGGCTCACCAGACACACCCTGCTCACGCCTGCGCATGTAGGAGAAAAACTAGTTAGGGCAAGTTGAAAATTAACCTGAGCAAAAAGGTATACACAATTATGCCTGAAGTTGGTAGCTTCTTATGTTAAGTAAGCCAAGCTTTTTAAAGCTTGGAAGAGGAAACCTCATGTGACAAAACAAAAGTCTCTTGTATCGGAGTCTGATATCAGACCTGGTAAATGTAGTAGCTTGTATTAGGAGAAGAAGTAAATGAGATCGGTATGTAAACTGAGAACCTACAATGAGAACTCTAATTCCTGTGTTGGGAAAACTGGAGTCCTGCTAAGCTAAAAATATTTGTTTTGGCATTGGTGAAATTGCCTATCACACCTTTTTGTTTTAGAAGTGGGATTTATTAGCTGTGGGGAAGAATTTGAGAATGAGGTGCTGGTTTGTACCTGTTGTGATGAAAGGATTTGAGTTTTGGCTGCAGCAGTACAAACAAGACAACCAGCAGGAGAATGAGGGCAACAGAGCTGGCTGTAGAGGCCACGATGGATAGAGTTGGCACACCCAGTGGCGAATGTGACTCTTTATCTAAAAGACGGAGAGATACAAGAAAGCATTTGCAGTGTGCTAGTAATAAGTTAAAACTAAGAGGCATGTAATGAAGCAAAATATTTTTCATAAGAAAACACCAGCCCATGTGTTAAAATACATGTTGATATACAGTCTCATTATCAAAACCCTATTTGTGATAATAAGGACTTGAAGCTAGCTGCATTCTAAAGGAAATAAATTCAGCAATTGAGATTCCATACATCTTTAGGACTTCTTCTAATGCCAGTATGTAAACATGGTAAACTGCAATGCCACAGAAAGGTTTAGCTCTTCATGGCAAACTAGAATCCAGCCTTTCTGACAGCTTGTTTTACTGCAGAAGATTGAAACAATAGACTGACCTGGGCCCAGCAGACAGCTGATCTCCATAGTGGGGTCCCACTCTCCATTCTGGCAGGTGAGGTATTTGTACTCTCCCTTCAATGCATAACCCTCGTCACAGAAATATTCAATCACAGTGCCCTGGGCCAGCCGATGACAGGGAGAGGGGTGGCATGTGTATCCCCCATTCTCTGGCTCAAAAGGTGGTCGGCATACTGCAAACAGAAAGGCTCTTAAAAGGAAGGCAGATTGACTGATGCATCCTTATAAACAAACCAATGTTTAATATATTTTTATAATTGGACATTATATGTATAGTGCTCTATTCATGAAATGGCACTGAAAACAATAACCTTTGTTTTTCCTGATATATTGCATCAACACAAACATCAGCTTTAATACATTTAGAAAGTCATTTTTCGGAACCAGGAACCCTTATTTTCCTTAACTCTACATAATAGTTAAAATATTTTAGCAAAAATTCTCTTTACAGAAAACCAAATGTGACAAAAAAAATCATTTATACTTTGCTTTGACTTTGCTTTTTTTCTCTAAAATTTCATAGAAGAAGCACCAAAAAAAGTGCAAGATTGTAGAAATGTTGGCCTTACTGGTCATTAACTGAGTAATGAGAAGAGAGTCTCATTCAGAGAGGAGGGAAACAGGACCTAAGTGCATGCTGCTATATAACACCAGTCTGAGGGGGAGTGCTCAAGGAAACCTGGCTCACCATCTGCACGGATGCAGCGAGGGGGGTTGTCGGACCAGCTCCCCCCAGAGGTGCAGGTGATGGCACTGGGTCCTTCAATGGTGAAGCCCACCTCGCAGCTGTACTGCAGCGCTGTACCAACAGGGAACGAGCCCCGGTTCGTCTCGGTCAGATTTACTGAGCCATGAGGAATGGGCAATGGCCTGGAACATCCTGTTCAGATAAATAAATCAGTGAGGTTAGCATTGACAGGACTCAAAATTCGTTGCATCCATTTAAAACCAGAAAAAAAAACAGTTGATTCTGAGATGACTACTTTATCTACCAAAAACAGGAAGCTTTATCATTCTAGAGTGGTTTAAGTTTGCCTCTCCTTGGTAGCCCTATATTACTCCCTTTGTATATGGTGTATTTGGTGAACATTATACTACCTTAAGCATCTATATACCAGCATTATATCCATTTTCTCATGTATTTAATTTTTTTTTAATATTCTTAAATTCTTACACAAAATTTAAAGCTGTTAAACATTCTGAATTAAATGGTACCATAATCAACAGCAGTTGTTTGCTGTCATTTTATTGATCAATAATAAACAAGTGCATCTTTACAATACAGAAAGCAATCTAATGCTGTTTTGAAATAACTAGAAATGATGAAAGAAGAATAAACAGGAGACCACAGACTATACTGTACAAATTTTCAGATTAGCATTTAGACGTGAGATCTGAAAACAGCCTGGTGGGGAATAAACAAAAAAGATGAAAAAGAATAGCATCAAAAAAGGAATATTTCCAATTAGCCTTAAGGGGCTGTCATTAAGTACAAAGTAAAGTATTAAGTATAATATTAAGGGCAAAAGGTTAGGAACCTTCTCAAAGAATTCCTAGAAAAAGTAGCACCCTGGATTGTTTTTGTCTCAATATACAGAATAAAAGATTGAACTAGACCTATTTTTCCTAGTATCTGATTTAATGTATGTAATCAAACAGATCACTTTCATTGCTGTGTTGTAATCAACTCAACATGATACATTTTATTCTTTTGTTAGTGTGGTTCTTAAAGGAGATTAAGGCCTTTATTACAAAAAGTCCATTAAACTTGTGCCCGTCTTTGCTTTGACAATTGTAAAAGGAGTGTCAAAGCTGGTAATGAGATGCACAAATATGAATCACTAAAAGTAAACCATTAGTGCTTTGAAAGTACTTAAAAGTTGCTTTTTAAGGCACTATTGTATAAACCATACTGAAGAATTTCTACTTAAGCCTTTGGTGATTTCCAGATCACACAAGGGCTGACCAATGTAGCAAAAAACATTTCAATTTAACATATTAATCCAGGAAAAAAAAAACAGTCCTTGAGGTTTTACAACACTAAAGGTGGTCAAATAGAGGTTGAAAATTACTGAAAATTCAAAAGTTGAAATGGGGTTTGAAAATTGTCTCTTATCATAGAATTGTACAGAAGTCATTAGTATAAAGTCAGTCAGAATTTTACATTACCAAATTAAAACCCTTCTTGTGCATTTACCTAAATATTAGATAATTTTTTTGATCTAAGCAATAAGTTAACTGGTCTTAAGGGTGGCAAAGTGGTATGGCAGCTGCTGCCTTAGTGTCTTTTTGGTAGTGGGCTCAATACTAGACTGGCAAACCTTATGGATATATTTGCATGTTTTCCCCTGTACAGTATGTTTGTGTTTCTGACGACCTTCCAAACACATGCTGGATAGTTAACTAGTGCCTCTAAATTTATCAATGTGTGTGTGCCATACAGGGCACTTTCCTGCCTTCCACCTGGTACAACACAGAGCCTATCCCAGAAGCTGCAAACCTTACCAGGATTAAGAGGCTTTTCCGACGATGGATTTGTCTCAAAGACATAGTTAATCTTCTAAAAAGAAGCCTTAGATTTTATTTGGCGACTTCAAAACATATTACACCTCTACTTTAAATATGCAGCCAAAGAGCAACTACATGTCTCAGCATGTAAAGGTTTCAAAATTTCCACCATAGAACACTTTCATAAAAACTTTGCGCATATCAAAACTTTCAGTGTAAACCCTGTAGACGGAGTACACAAGGGAC
This sequence comes from Lepisosteus platostomus, assembly GCF_059453375.1. Classification (NCBI taxonomy): domain Eukaryota; kingdom Metazoa; phylum Chordata; class Actinopteri; order Semionotiformes; family Lepisosteidae; genus Lepisosteus; species Lepisosteus platostomus. Next base: position 15,408,533 of record NC_142620.1, read on the forward strand.
TAGGTAAAAGGTGACTTACAGTACCATTTTACATTATTTTTCTAAAGAAACTTCCCTTGGAAGTTTTTCACATAAGCCAAAGTCTAATTTTGAATTTATGAAAAAAAATCAAATTTATGCAAAATGGAATTCTGTTAGAACAATGTCATCAGCATTAATAGAACACTGACCATTGTATATTTCACACTGCACTCTAAGTTTTCTTAAAGTGATAAAAATAATCTATTATGTATAAAAGTATCAACGCATTTTGGTTAACAGAACAAATCAAAAACCTGTTTTCAGAATTACAACATATGCTATCGGATTAATCTGAAGATGTGCTAAAGAGCAGAGCAGAGCCTAGTGATGGATACTACATTCTGATTAAAACAGAAGGTATAAGACACCACAATTTTCAAAACCAGATCAGTGCTGCTAATAGTTTCTTTTCACTGGTCAGTGAGCTCACCTTAGAGGTCAATAATATCTCTGTTAGAATAACAAAAATAGATCCCTAATCTAGATTTAAATCTAAACTACACCCCAAAAACAATGCTTTTGTAAATATTTTTGTTTTTCCCTTTTCTGTTTTCATCTTTCCTAATCCTTCAGATTTAGAAGTCAAGCTGTCTTTCTAATGACAAAAAAAACATGCCTTCAATAATCCTGGTGCCCCAATAGAGTGGATTTACTTCTGGTGGGGTTGATTCAGTGGCTACAGATACACATCATGGACATTAGGTTAATCATCTTGTGGTTTTGTCGTTGGCTACATATGAACAGACTGCCAGCATATTTCTATTCCACGTTACTTTTTCAGGCAGGACTCTAAACCTGAGCTAAGAAGGAGGGGAGGTGTTACCCAGTTAATCCCTTAGTAATTTAGCAATGTTGGATATAGGATTTAAACCTATTTTTCAGGTTTTCAGAGTCCATTATAGTGATATTATATCATATTTGAATTCAGAAAACACTCTTTTCTCCATGACCTGGTTTAATTTGATCATTTAGCAGCAGTACAAGGATTTCAATGGATATTTGTAGAAAAAAAGTAAAATAGCCTGTGGACTGAATTCCCTGCGTCAAAAAGGATTAAATATACAATGAATAATCTGGCTACTTTTTTGTTCCATAAATTAAAATACAGTATAGGCTATCAACTGCTGTGCTTAACCTTTAAGGCATAACAAAATGTTTTTGTAAAGAACAAATCCTATTTCATAGAATCATCATCATCCAGACAGGATGTTTCTAGATCGAAAAACAAAACTGAAATGTTAATTCAAAACATTTAGACAAACTCTAAGGAATGTCTTGAATATATCCTTTTAAACTTCACAGCATTCAGCTATTGTACAAAAGTTCAACATTTCACCATTACTAGCTTCAAGACATAATATGGATGTTCCCTCCAATAATGCACTGAGAAACCTCATGCTAAATGGTCATGCGTGGCAATCTGCAGTTCAGATAACCTGTGATTCCATGTGTGGAAGTATCTCCACCGTTGTGTGCATTCTTTCTGTATGCAAAAGTGAAAAGGGGAACTTTTGCCGTTCTAAAAAACGTGAACAAGATACTCTTATTCCAGTAAACGGACAGACTTTCAATCAATTGTCTCCACGCTAACACACTTTCATAACAGGAAGCGTGGGGGAAGCAACAAGTCTATGCATATAAACTTGCATAAGAAAGCAGACTGATGCTTGACTGTCGCACTGTGCTGTGGCCTGACAAAACATTTGTTCGGTCTGTCAAACAGACACTGAAGCTCACGTTTCAGCTATTAGGATGGGTGTATGAGCAAGCTTAACTGGAAAGTTTTGGTTAGCTGGGTTAAACCTACATCTTCAAATTACTTCATAATAATTATTCAAAGAATCTTTTGTCATAACCAACCAGCAGACAAACCCCGTGTAACCCCCAAGATTACAATACCTCCCATCTTTTACAAGTGCATTAGCTAATTATCTGCAGCTTCTACCGCCTTGAAACAAAAACACAAAGATGAAAGAAGGTATGCCTGTTTACATTACAAGGGAGAAAATACAGAAGAGCAGAGTTTTCTTTGTTAGTCACCCCCCACTGCCAGTTACAGAGAAGCAGATGGTCTTCTGCTGATTGCCCCCCACCCAAATTCACACCAAGGGCAAGACCCTCCCCATAGGAGACAGCTGTGCAGCATAAATACTTCTTTTAGCTTTCGGTATAACAATGGGTCTATCACTCCAGGTTTCTCAGTTTAAGAAGCCCAATGTCTGTTTTAGAAAAATCAAAAAGACCCTCTACTACAGTCTAGTGTCATGCATTACAAGGATTTGTAGCAAAGGAGAGAAAGATTCAGAACAAAAGTACATGAAAGTTAACTGTATAGTACATCAGTAAAGTAGGGTTGGTGCATTAATCATGTTGTTTGGAGCATGCACTAGAACATACCAGTGTCATTCCTAGAACAGCAAGTCACAAGTCAGGTTTGACTCGCCACATCAAACCCTGAGCTAAACACCTCACTTGGATGAAACAATTATGAACAATGAGAGACTACATGAGGAACAAGCAATGCACCTAAATGCTACAATTTCTGTCATCTCTGGAAAGACTAATTTAGGGGACAAAGGCCTACAACTACAGTTGTGATTATGTAGGGATTGCTGTGAACTTATTACTAAAGTCACATTTATGAGATCCCTTCGATGACAAAAGGGTGAATACTGGTGGGGAAAAAAAGGGATACAAACTAAAGCTTTTATTAAGCTTATAAAATAATAAAAAGGGGTTGTGGGACATTTGCTTACAAGCTAAACTGTTCAACAAAAATAGAAAATGCAATATTAGTTCACATCCTTAGGATTAGCTAGAAATATGATGGGGTAGAAATGGACAATGATTATGACCAAATATGAGAATTATTTTATCATATAAACGAGACTCCCATTAATCATGGTCCTTTGGGCAAATATACTGTTGTAATTGCAGCCATATCACCCTGCAACTCACAACTGGTAACCCACTGAAGTTAAGCAGGTGTGAGCCTGGTCAGTACCTGGATGGGAGACCTCCTGGGAAAGCTAAGGTTGCTGCTGGAAGAGAAGAGGTGTTAGTAGGGCCAGCAGGGGGTGCTCACTCTGCGGCCCATGTGGGTCCTTATGCCCCAGTACAGTGACGGTAAACAGGCGCCGTCCTTTGGATGAGACGTAAAACCGAGGTCCTGACTTTCTGTGGTCATTAAAAATCCCAAGGTGTTTCTTGAAAAGAGTAGGGGTGTAACCACGGTGTCATGGCCAAATTTCCCATTGGCCCTTACTGATCATGGCCTCCTAATAATCCCCATCGATAAATCGGCTTCATTACTCTGCTCTCCTCCCCACTGATAGCTGATGTGTGGTGAGCGTTCTGGCGCACTATGGCTGCCGTTGCATCATCCACGTGTGGCTGCACATTGGTGGTGGTGGTGGAGGGGAGTCCCCATTACCTGTAAAGCGCTTTGAGTGGAGTGTCCAGAAAAGCACTATATAAGTGTAAGCAATTATTATTATTATTAATTGATTAGCTGATAGCAATAGACTGGAATGAAAAAAAAGAAAAAAAATGGTAGAAGTGGTCAGTTCAGCTTCTTTGAAATCTGAGGCATGTGTTTAACAAAGCTGATTAAAAAAAAATAATTAAGAGTTGGAGGGTAAACACACCACTCAAACAAAATGCCCTTTGTTGAGACCTAATGGCATACTTCTAGTTACTTGGTCTGTGCACGATAATGTATTATGTTAACCTGGTGTAAAACAGAAAGTTTATGCATTATCATATATAAGGAGCAATATGCAATAATGCATATTTGTAGATCTATAATTTAGTTTTGTAGTCAGCCCTTTTATCCAGATACAAGGCTTTTATTAGAATAAATAACCAGTGGAAAGAAAAACCAAAAGCAAGCTCTTGATAAGAAAAAGGAATTCATATTTACTCTGCTTGATGAGCCATGCTCCTAGTCCAACCCGTTTTTGAAAACTTTTAAAATGTAGAGTAATAGTAATCAATACAGATGGTTAGAAGAGAATTGAAATTGGTTTCCTAGTGTTTAAGCCACTAGACAATACAAATTAAATACAAAACGTTAAAACTTAGCCAAAAACCCTGGAGTAAAACAGTTAGGCAGACATAGAAGTGCAATGCCTGTGCTGCACAGAGTGTCCCGAGTTGTAAAAAAATAAAGAAGGTAAGAGATCTTTAAAACAATTCAGTGGCTTCTCACAGGCCATGACAACTCATGCCAGCTTCAAAAACAGATCAGTCAATTCTTCCTGATTAATACAACCATTTCATTTTAGCCACCAGATGGCTAAACTGTCGTTTTACTTGTCATGATGAGCTGCCTACTTTGTTCCATCGTTTTCCTTTCTAATTTGTTTTGGGCAATTTAATTAAATCATGGCAGATCAGGTGAGTAGCTGCATCAGCATGCGCAGGCTGCAAAGGAGCAAGTTTTAGGTTTATTCCATGCTGAAAAGAGAAGAAAACAACGTTTCGGACGTGTTATTAAATCATAGGCTAACTAAAATGATTTATTAGAGGGATATATATATATGGATTTCTTTTTTTCCTTGGATGCAATACCCTGATTTAGGGCAACCAAGCAGCTGTTGGCACACTCCAAATGTTTTCAGCAAAAAAAAGAAATCAAAGGACAGTAGAGATCAGTGTTATTCACATGTAGACATTTCAGCACAAAACTAAAAGTAAAACATATTGTTACCACATGCCACTTGTCATGTTAGAATATTCCTAGCATCAGCATTTCTTTAACTATTTTACTGCAGTGGCAATCCAAATATCCAAGGACATTTGGCTGACATTTATTTTTTACAATTCACACTGCTGCTGGAATGACACAACCGAGTAACTGCTTTCGTTATGCATATTCAGGTCCGTCCGTCACTGGCATACTGGGGATCACATGCTTACAATTTGGGGACAGTAAAAAAAAATGAAAGGAGTGTTATATTCTTTCAGAAGAGAAGAGGCTTCTGTGAAATAAACGTGGTCACTGGAAAATGCCGTCTGTTGTGTGGGATATTTAGAGTCACTAAATCCTTAAGAACAGGAAAATGTGTTCAATTGCTTATTAAACTGTAAGCAATTTACAAAATTGAAAAGGATCTCTCAGGCATGACAAGGATCCGTCTGGCAGTTTCACATCTTCTTACAACGAACAGCTGACAGCAGTCACTCCGTTTGCTATGATGACAAATTAGTAGTTTTATTGAAAGCCAGAAGATAAATGGCACTTTTGCAACTGCAACTCACTGGGTTCATTCCATTTAACATTTAAAGCATTTTAATTTCTCTGATCACATCAGAAAGACTACTCGGTTGTAGGAACAATAAAATGGCGGAAGCTGGGATCTCATTTGGTATGCACTGCAACTGAACCTCACAAGTCATCTTAGAAGATGAGAATTTAAGAGTTAAATTTTCAATTTAATAAGATCAAGAAAGCAGTTCAGTCTCAAAGGTCCCTAGGAGATCTGGAGCAATATGGTCATCCACAGCCATCTACACTGGTTTTATTTTGCATCAATTCTTCTAGTAATGAGAATTCATCTATTAGTAGAGCACTGTGTTAACGATGATAAAATAATCATCCTGTTCATCTGTGTAATCCTGAACCCCACTTCTCCAACACTCCTCCAAGCAGGAGCTTCCTGGGATAGCATCCAAATATCTCCTAATGAGGAGAAGAGTCCAGTTAAAAATAATTCTAGCATATTCATAGGTAGCCAAGAATCAATGTGGCCTAAACAGCCTAGAAAAGTAACAAACTTTATAGGTCCCTAGAGAAGGCATACCTCATTTGTTAAATACTTATTAGAGACATGGGAAATGATAGCCTTTTCTATATAATCCTTCTCCGTCTGTCTCTTTCACACTTGGCAGTTGCAGCAGTGATAAACTGTCCAACTTCTGAGCCACTATACCTTTTATGTAATACGCCTTTATTGGTACACGAGGATCAGAGCAAAAAACAATCCCCTTTAATACCGGGAGCAAGAATGAGATTATTTCCCCAAAGCTCCATCAGCTTATTTTTTTACAGTGATCCCAAACTAAAAAAAAATGTAATCATTTTATATCTTGCTTCAGTGTTGTTCCATATACAAGACACAAAACGCACACTACATTAAACTGTCAATTAAGTCAGTTCATTATTTTCTTCTCTAGGGAATTCCTCTCCACTTACATTGAAACCCAAAAATAAATAAAGTCTTGGATTTTACAAGAAACCAGAAGAAAAGCAATAAAATCACTATAGCATTAATGACCACAGCATTATAATTCTAAAACAGGATGCTTCTTCAAGGAAGAACTGCCTCTTCAAAACTGATAGAGACTTAAAAACAAAGGCTACAGGTTACCAATTAAAATAAAAGAATAATATTCAATACCACAAATTCAATGTCTGTTAAAGTACAGTGTTGCAATTATACAGTAGAGTATTGTGTATTTTAGAAATTCAGGCTTCTGTTTCACAAAAAACATTCACCCTGAACACAGTAATGTTTTATTCTAAAGGTCAGTTTACACGCATGTCCACATGGTGGATGTACTACATCTATATAAATCCTTTAATGCATTACACAGCTTCATATTTTGAAGTACATTAAAACTACTGCAATCAATGCAACAAGAACTATTACTATATTAAAAACCATCCATTATTATTGCATGGTATTTTCTCTGTACAAAGGAATGGATTGATAGCATTCATGTAGCAGGGAGAATACAAATCCTCATAATTATTCCCTCCCAACAAGACAGCTACAGTATATGTGGTCAGGATTTCCACTTGCTTTGATATTCTAAGCAGTTTTGGGGATCTTTCATCCTTGGTAATTATAATATGATGGCGAGAGAGCTTTTTTTTAAAGAAAAGTCACAAGAAATAACAGTATCATGTATGTCTTAATGCAGATTTTTTTCCAAATCCATACTAAAAACTATACTGAATCTTATGAAAGATCATGAACCTTGAACTTCATTAAGATGCCTTTTGAGGTTCGGGAACTGTTCTCAATTCTCAAACAAGGAATATATTAATTGGGAATAAACATTGCAAGCACTACTGGAATAATATTTACATGAAAAGAACAAATCTCTATAAAATGAAAGTTGAAATCTAAAACATTAATTCAAGATAAAGCTATATGTTGTTTTTTAGCTCTGGGTGTCTTGACTTGGAAGGTGACCAGCCTGGGGAAAAAACAAAAAAAAATAGACAAAATGCCCTATTCAATTAATAATCAGCCTGATGTGTAAGTAGAAGCTAGCAAGCATTACCTTCTTTAGTACAGGTACCATATTAAATCATGGGAGCTATATACTGGATAGAGTCCGTGTTTCCCTTTCATAATCTACCAGCATCAGCAAACAATGCAGTAATATCCCACAGTATTCATGTTATCTGAAATGTGTCACCCACAAGCAGAGATTCTTTGCAACACTGAAAATAAAAATAAATTTGTAATTTTAGCCCAGGCAGCCCATACTAATGTGAAATGTCTGCAGAGATCAATACTGAATCTATTAAATCAGCAGACAAATAGCAATTACAAAATGCATAGATCTACGGCAGCTCAGAAAGATTCGTCTTCACTCAGAAACTAAACATAATGCAATTGACAATTTTCAATACCAGCAAACCAAACACAAAAAAAATTAACATGGAATCTGAACTCAAGGTTAAGCATGAAGGCCAGTATTCAACAGCACATTCTTCCAAACAATTTTGAATACTGAAGTATTTAAGCAAAATAAATGCTGTATTTACAGATAGCTATTTGTAGAAAAAAATAGATTTTTGTCTGTAGACATACATTAAGAAGTTCATTTATACAGAAGGCTCCATCATTTGGATTATCTGATAAGTGGATATTACAAAAACCAAAACCACCACTCTCTCTCCTGGAATAAATTTAAAAAATGGTCAAATACTACTCATCTTGCAAGTGAGTTGGTATACAAACTCTCAGACCCTGAAATCAAAAGTATAGAATTTCAATAGAAGTGCCATTATCTCAGCTTACCACATTGCGTTCAAGGAAGGTAAGACTTAAGAGTATATTAAGGTGATGTACCCTGTAAAGAGCTTTGATGCACTCATCTTGAAAGTGGCTTCCTCATTTTGGGAACCTTGCTCCAATTTTATGAGGTGGGCCCACTGTAGAGACACTCCTGACAGAGTAGTTAGGCAGGGTATATGGCTCCATTTCTTATGGAATGGACAATATAGAATAGCTAGTTTTCTGTCATCCCAAACCCCACAGAACCACCCTCAGGTCTCTGCAGCTGGGGGACCAGTTAGCACTGAGCTCTCACACAATCTGTTCCCCCCCCAACTATATAAAAGTTACCAATATTAGCTGAGATAATGACAATATCACTAGTGTAATTGAAAGAAATCAAGTACTTGAAACTGTTTGAGAAAAACAAGCAAAAATAAGCAAATGATCTCTTGATGAGCCATTGCTGACAACAGCAGGTCTCCAACACAGATGAACACCTACAATAGTTAAGTGAATGCTGGAGCAAAATAAAATGGGGTGTCTACACTTCAACCCTGACCAGGATAATTACACATCACTTTGTGGTGTTGGAACGGTTCTTCCAATTCATTCGAAACAAGAAGAGGCCATCTGCCCATCACACCTGTTTTAGCAGCTAATTGAGCCAAGGATGTTATCCAGCCTTTTCTTAAGCAAATCCAAGGCATTTGCTGCAAATACATGGTTCAGTGGCCTGTTACTTAAGAGCATAAATGTTAAAAACAAGAGGTACTGGAGTAGTTCTGAAGCACCATTTTAAAGGGTACAAAAGCAGTATCTCAAGAAGGATTCCTACATCCCTTGCAAAATCTTTGCTACACAATCCAAGATGAAATCCCAGTTTGGGTTGGCAGTTATTCCTGGATACCAGTCAGACAGAAGTATGTCTAGAGGACAGCTATTCTGAAACCAAAGCACGGTCTTTCTGCCAAGCTTAGAATAAATGTAGCTTTTCATCATGCAATGGTAGAAATATTAGGTCACATTTAAGGTTTCAAATCTCCCCGTGTCACAATCACCATAACACTTACCTGGCAGAAAATTAAATTTCCTATTTGTTTTTTTTTCCATCCTTACTTTCCTGGAGTAACAATTCCAGAATTCTGGAACAGCATGATCACGAACATTGAAGCCAAGCTTTCCACTTCAGGTTTTGGAGCTGTACCCTGACCACAGGGCTCAAAATTATTTATATGAATCATATTTTACTGCCATCTTTCAAATTAGAAATACAGAATGTAGGGGTTTTAGAAGGACTACGTTCATATTTGTTGATCATCTTATAGGCGAGCAAATGAAAGTTGGAAATTGAGAAGGAGAGCGTGCCAGAGTTAGAGAGACATGAAACATGATAGAGACAAGAAGCTCTGCTATAATTAGTAAAAATATTCAGCCATTTCCAGCTCAGTCGCCAACAAAAGCCACCTTCCCTGCGGGAGCTCAGCCCCTTTCAGATGGTAATGAAACAAGGCTCTCTGGGGAACAAGGCATGGGACAAGGTGGTGTGAGGAGAGCAGCTGTTTCCTCCCACAGATGGCAAGGGGCTAGCTGGATCAGAAAATGGGACAGACTCCTTTTATCACTTACTCATCTCTCACTTAGCCTCAAAAGCAACAGCTCTGGTCAATGAAAGAAGCCATCTTATCTATCGCTCTCAAGAACATATAGTGATAGACATATTCAGTCACTCGGAAACCAGTCTTCTTCTCAACAGTATATTTAATTTTACATAGGGTCTTCCTTAATTTTAACAATTTCACTCCTCCTTGCTACATGGCACTAATATTTATGTGCCATTAATATGAAGATCATTAATTGTATGTCATCTTGAAAGAACTTATCTTAACTTATTATTACCCATGTAATGTTACTATTCTCCTCTTTTTCCATTTACAGTGTGGAATACATGTGCAATATTTAAGAGTGACAGAACAGCTGCATTCCTGGTACGTGTCTGTCTGCAATGTGTAGATATGATCTTTTTTCAAACTGTTAGTCTTACCACACACGTATATAATAACTGTTGCAGAACAAATTAATAGAGAAAAGAGAACTCCACAGAGCACTCTTCCACTTTCTAGCTCTGTACATTTTGCTACCTTTGGGCTGGAACCTTTTAATATAAAGGCAATTCTGTGCATTTAGAAAATCTGTTTTTTAACATCTGCAAAACCCAGAAAGCTTATATTGCCCACATCCTATTCTAGGTAGGAAGTTAAATGAGAAGCAAAACAAACATAAGGTTTGTATTCCTGCCAAAGGCATAATCTTTCTCTTTTGAAAGTGCCCAACATAAAATGTCGGTCTTAAGTGTTAAGTTATATCACTTATTAAATACCCAGTCAGATCCTGGGGCGTACAGAACACATCTATGAAGATGTAATCCATAAATAGTGTACCTGTTGACTGATTAGGGCACCTTTAAATATACAAAAGGGAAAGATGCAAGCATAGAACTTCCAGAAGTTCTGGAATGGCCAAACATCACTCTGTAAGTGGTGAAAGACATCACTTACGAAGAAAGCAAGACGTCCCTGCCTAGCAAGAAAAAAACTACCATCTTTTCATCCACATCACTGGTAAGCTGCAGCAACAACTTAAAATGAGCAAATCAAATCCTGAGGTCCTCCTCACCTTACAACAATCCAGCAGGGCAACACACTGCTTCTGCAATAGCCTTCTTGCAATATGAGAATATGACAGTTATTCCACAGATGCCCTACTTGCCAGAATTGAGCGCAATTGAACATTTTTGGGATGAGAGCAGATAATATGGCATCTAGGGCTCAGAAACCAGAAAACAGGCAAACACCTGACCAGGTGCAAAGAGAAGACCGTATCCACCATCTAGTGTTCTGTACAGACCCCATGTTGAACACAAATGTGAAACTAAAACCAGTTTTACCCATGTATTTGGTCCTCAGTATAATTACATTAGTAACATTATTCTTATCTCAATTCAGATCTATTAAGTAATGATTATAGTTCATTTCCTTTTATATTTCAATGTCATTAGTGCCCTAAAATAGATGCATTTAAAAGCACTATTTATTTGCAGCTACATGTATACCCTGTTCTTATAAATTCCAATTTGAAACCTGACTATTCACTAGCATCATTATTTTTAGACAGATATGTAGGAATTGTCCAAAATCTTTGGGTAATGATTCTGAAACAAGTATATAAGCAATAAAATGCTTTTAGAAAATCAACAACTGGTTAATAATTCAGCAGACAAGAATTATCTGCAAAAGCTAGGTTGTACTCTGCACAAAGAGCCTCAATCAGAAGACTTAACTATAGATGAGCAGAAGAACGTTCACAAAGATAAGATGCAATTTAAGAGAGAGAATGGTGGTTTAATGGAATAAATTAACAAGTCACTTTGTGGGTGGCTATTCATTATGATGCCATCTTCTGATTACAGGCTTGGAGAACTGCCATACAATCTCACTTGATTTAAAACATTACATTTTGAACATAAGTGCATACATTGTGAAAGAAAAAGCTGGGAGAAAGAAAAAAATATATAAACCCAACGATCCAGCAAAAAAGGCTATATAGCTATATAGTTAATAGGATATAGTATTGGAACAAGGTCACTTAGAATAATTGTAATTGATTAGGTATACCTGTATAAATTTAACAATCAACTATAAAAAGTAGTTGTTCGATCATTTATGTCACTCTTGATAAAGACTTGAAATCCATTTTCAAATGAATTGAAAATGAAATCCTTTTCTTTGGCTCGTTTGCTGTTTTTGATTTTAAATTCATCACAATACCTTGATGCTTCATTATGTTATATGAAAAGCAAAAGCACATTTTAAGGAATTTGCTTAACTATTGGGCACAGATTTAAAAAAAGGGAGAAGCCCTAATGATGTTAGTTTTGTCAGGCAGTAGAATTAAATTCTACATTTCTAACAGCTTTAGAAGTAAGTTTGCAAACTGTATAACACACTCCAAAAAATTATTCCATCCTTGGAAAGTAATTACTTAATTAAAATACATGGGAAAATGAATAATAAAATAGTTAACACCTTAAAATCCTTCATAAATTGGATGTGGAGCAGGTTTCCTGTTAAACAGGGCTTACATTAGATGGTTGCAAAAACTTTGTCCAAGTTAAAGCAAGTGTGAGAGCAAAAACAGCTGCCTTGTTATTTTTGACTTAAATTCAGTGATTGATTGCATCCCCACATCCTGTTCTCTGCTTCCCTTCTTATGTTCTTTAGCTTTTCACTTCCTGTGTAACCTGACACTGACGGGCAGCAGATGGACCCTCCTGGCACACAGTCTGTTAAGAAGGAGTGCTCCAGTTTCAAGGTCAAGGGTCAATAAATCATGTTAGACACTGCCTTTTCTTGCACTTGCATGTTGATGCAAAGAGATCCTAACATGTGCCTGTTTTAGAATTCAGGTGCCACAATTCCAGAACTAAACCCTGGTGTAAAGTCACTTAACAGGGCACGAGGCCACCATGAGCAACCAGTCCATGTATGCCTTAATGCACCATAGCACAGGGTCTACCAGCATCTGAAATTATGCACGGGGGGGGTATCTATCAGCTCATGACGGGAATAGTTCTTCCAGATTAGCCCTTAAATACTCAATTGGGTTCAGATCTGGTGAGCGTGTGTTTTAACATGAACATCCTAGGCAGCAAGAAAAAAAAAATAGACTTAACGTATTTCAAGTACAGGTATACCCCATGTACTGAATCTTACTTTTGCAATACCTGCGTATGAGTAATATAAGCAATATGTTGAAAACCACAATGAATGGTTAAATTTATTGTGAGTAATACAACTAAATAAACACAGGCAGCACACTGAAACTCGGGAAATATGGAGTGCTAAATTCCTTTTTGGAAACGTGTCTGCTTCCTCATTCTGCTCCAGAATACAGCTGTAATAAGAATGTTTTTGTTCAAATTACCTTAATCAAAGCAATGTGCTGTACAGGAAGAATAATACATTATGGACTGTTTTGGATAATATATTGCACCAAAGAATATTAACCCTAAAGACTTTCAGTTTCTGACAAGGTATAAAACGAACAGGTTTTTCATTCAAACCACTGAAACAGCATTCTAAAATAAAAATAAGCAAATCACTCACATCCGCTATATTAAAATTAGTAATAGTGAAAGCAATCACTAAGTAGCCTTAGTATTAGTGAAAAAACTTCTATACATAGCTGTAACATCAGAATACATAGACTCATCTACAGTACTACAAATTCTAGATAAATCCTGTATATTTCAATAAAAAGAAACCTGAAATGCAATCATCCAACTATAGTTATCCTTCCATGGAAAAAAAACTCCTATTTACTTATTTAGTAAAGAAATGCTACTGATCATCTTTACTTTTGTTAGATTTTTTTTCCCAGGCATCCCTTCCTTTACAGAACATAAATTAATCCAATTTCAACACATGAAAGAAACTCAAAAGTACAGGTTTCACTCCAGCTTTTCTTACCTGAAAAGATGGCAAACATCCCTGTGAGTGCGAGTTGCGAGTGTGGGGTGTAGGTTGTAAAATATGTTTCTTTCACAGTTCCATTTAGTACTGACAGCTAGAACAAAAGTAGGCTATAGCCGTGGGAGTGAGAAACCAGACAAAGTGAGTAATGCTGTGCAAAGTGTTTCTTCTTACCTGATGCCAGCCCTTGGGAGACAAAGGCAAGAAGCAGCAGCAGAGCTAGTGGGATTCCGTCATTAACAGGAGGGAGAGGGATGAGGGCTCTTGTCTTAGGTGCTACCATTCCATTGCACATCTTTTTCTGACTGCAAGGCAGGAACCTTTCAGGCTAAACCTGTGAAGAATGAGACACACTTAAGTCTACACACGGACACCAGAAGCAAAACGGCTACAATGGAAATAGCACATCTAACATCTCCCACTACCTCCTTAGATCACTTTCACTTAAGCTATTAAAATAGCTACATGGGTCAAATGGTCTTCCATCTGTAACAATTCATACATTAAAAAAAAACACCTTCAGAAAACATAAGGTACAAAGCTATCCAGGAAACGTAAATGCATGCAATATGACTTCAAAAACAATCACATACAATCTCAACAATATCAAGTTGTTTTTTTTTTAATCCTTAGTGTGTCTAGGTTCAACTGTATACATATTTATATATTTTGGTGCAACATCAATTAAACAACAAAACAAGGTCACAGAAAGTAATTAGAAATCTTAACGCAAGATAGAATCTCCTAAATAGTTGCAGTATGCGCATATACAGTACTATGCCTATGTATTGGGTGGCAACATAAATAAAAGGTTCTAAAATTACATTCTTATATCTGAAGTTTCAGAGACGCATACAAACCAGGAGAAACAGCACGAGATCTATTCCAAGCATGACTCTTGACAAAAGGTTTGCTCTATGATACTCTCTATTAACCTACTGTATACTACTTAATATAGAATATTAACAAATACCTCTTTTTCTAGCATGCTTTATAGCAATTATACTTTTTATTTGCAATACAAGTTGTTTATTAAACTAACATGGCTTTTTGCTATTTTAAAAAGGTTTGGTAACTTAGATGCCTCCCACATTCGCCTGAAAAACTAAACTTTAAGATTGCCATTTATTAGCCTTGCAATGGTAGGAGCATGGTCAAAATAAAAAAAAGCCATCTCACCATGACAATGAGTTTATGTTAAAATATTTTCTATATTTATATTTGTATATTTTAAAATTAAAAGGAGAATAACACAGAAAATGAGCCGCTAAGACCCAAGCTATTCCATTGTATAAAGAGAACAATCATACTGGAAAAAAACAATAATTTAAGGAAGCTCAACTGAGCATAATTCAATTTTCTTATTTATTAATTGCATGAAAGCTGAATAACTTTTGTACCAGACGCCTTAGTATTTAGCAATGCAAGTACAACAAAATTCCAAGAGGGGGAAAAAAATATCTGAATCATAGAAAGGAAACCAGTGACCATAAACAGACAATTAATCAGTCCTTGCAAGAACACATGAAATCACACTAAATACTTACCACGTTTCTTTGTACATTTTGGAACAAAGGCCAATCAAAGAAGTATTTATTGGCCAGACTAAGGTTTAGAGGAAATGAGACAACAGTTTGCCCTTTTTGTTCCACAACAGGAAAATGTTTGCAAAAAAAACCCATTCTTTGGCAACACTGTTAAATTATACCCCCACCCTCTGCTCCCCAGAGTCAACTGCTGTTTTCTAACTTCAGCCATAGCATTCTTAAATACAGTAAGTCTGCCTGTGTCCCATTTGCAGTTTCTCTGGTGTAGCTAATTTGGCAAACTTCTAAGATGTGCTGAAAAACCATTAAAAAAATGTATATACTTAAGTGCCAGCTAATGATTCAAAATAACCCTTTTTTTTTTACAATCTGTTCCATTAAAATTATTTGAATATTGACCACCTGCAGATATATATAACCCTGTAGAAAAAGGATATAATGACATCAACATCATATGGCACTCCACGTCTTAATATATATACAAACATTGTGACATCTTTCATGTTGCTTAGTTAATCCGTATTAACATTGTCTTATCACAACAGAATATTTAGTACTCCTTTTAATCAGCTACATTTGTCTGACTTGAGGACTTTCAGTCCACAAATAAACTATAACGCTTCCTCGACTATATCACGCAACACCTTTAAAATATGAAAAAAGCCTCCGTTGGGTAGGAGATAGTAAACAGTTAAACACTGTGTGGTAACATTGGACTTCCCAAGTTATCTATAGTGTAGCAGGAGAATGGCAGAGGAAGCAGGTATTGTTGCGTTTTATACTTCATACACCTGATATTTCATAATAACTTGAGGTGCTGTGAAACTCGTAAAAAGTCCAACGTAGGTTGATTATGCCATCAAGATTGTGTGTAAAAAAAGCTGTGAGAAAATGAATAATTTCCTTGAATGTAAAAAAAGCTTTTCATCCCAAAGCAGTCTACTGTATATACACATAAGAGTGACTCATTTTATCCAATACTGAAGTGCAGCACCCACCCAGGCGATACAGAGCAGAAAAGGAAGAACATCATTTTTTTTTAGAAGTCAGATTATAAAAACCCAGTGTGAAACTTTAGCTAAGAAGCTAGGGTTAACATTCCTACACTAAGAAGTTCTACAACATATTTAATGACAAAATACTCAAGCCCTCAGTAAGTGCAGCATCTAAAGGACTGTGGCTACTGTGCTACAATGTCTCCAGTCGTTACTCCAGGATATTAGCTGGGAAATTCCAAGTAACAACACCACTTATAGCAGTAATCTAGTTTGCCTTGAAGCACTGACCAGGGTCCCTCTTGCTTAGCTTTCGAGATCAGGCAAGAAGGCGATAAATGGGACAAAAACAGAGATTCTCCAAGACAAGACTTTCAGACCTAAGTTACTATATCATGCAATATCGAGAGTAGTGCAATCATTTTTTTAAGAATTTCAAGGACCATCATAGTTGCTTTGTAAAAGAGCCAACAATGAAAAACAACAATTTTATGAAGCAAAGGAATATTTATAGGATAACCATCAATTCATAGTCCAGGCTTAGTCTGTATTGAACAGATAGTCAGTGTGTACTAATGATAAGATGTAAAAACAATGCTGAGCTGAAGAAATCAAAGTAGAGGCATAGCTACTGGGCAGAATTCCTTATTAGAAGGCAGTGAACAGAATCATAAGTGTTTTTGCATTAACCAGATTAGTTAATCAAATAAACACCTTCATTATGGGGGTTTAAAAAAAATTACAAGGAAGAGGTATGCTGGTCTAGACTAACTTCTGTTTTTTGTTTAGGCTATACATACATGCTTATAAATTTCTTAATAAAAGAGTTTAGACTAGCAGAAAAGTCTCAACATGTGTTTAAGTGATTAACGTCCTTGGTCAACTAAGAAGTCTTTGTTAGGAACCGTAAGGATTATAACAGCAAAGATCACTAAATTTCTCAACTACCTCTGTGTAATTTAACAGGACACTGTAATATAACTAAATAATACAACATCATATCTTCATTCAATTAAAACAAAGCCTAGTGTCGGGCCACATGGAAATAACAATAAACCTATAACTCTGTCAGAAGATTAAACCCAAGGAAGTCTAAAATGCTGATCTTCAAAAAATATGTCCCCATGAGGGCCGTTTCCCTAGGAATATGTTGACAGAGATAGCTCTTCAAACCAATATGAGGATCAGAAGCCCAGCCTTAATATTTTCTTAGATAAGTGCTTGCATTTCAGAATTAAAGTGTCCCACTCAAAGAAACTTCCAATCAACTGTTTGGCCATCTGGGAGCCCTTTGATACAGAGTGTAGTATTTGTTTTGTCAGTGTGTGAAACTCTTCACAGACAATTTGTTCCACAGGAGAAACAGTTCCACACCCAGCTCTGGAATGACACAAAGGCAGCTGCCACTTCCTTGTTTTGGTTCCAGGGAATACATCACATGACCCAATAGGGTTCTGCTTAGATTAACTCTTGCCTGACTCTAGCTTCTGCCCTCAAAAGGCCAATATAGCCCCAAAACACCAAGGCTACAAGGCAACAAAAGAGCTTTCAAATCGGGCAAAGTTAAAAAAAAAAAATATTTTGAATTACAATAAATTTACACTGAAGCTAAAATGTGTACCAGTCCCAGACTGTCCAAGTAGCATTTGGCATTACAGACCTCAAAGGGAATGTGGAATGAGAGTCAGTGGCTACAAACAGAAAGAATCCGTTTAGCAGCCAACAGATGCTAAGAGATTGCTATCTGAGAGGGCTGAGCTAATGCTTCAGGCTTATGTGGAGCCAATTCTGCCCTGTGGCATTATGGAATAAGAGGGCAGTGAAACAGTGAAGAAAGCCCCTTTGTTGCAGTGTATTATATCACATTAACTCTGCAGGGTTGCCTTCGTTGTTTTACCCTCCAGACAAGTAACCTGAGGTGCTGTCCTAAAGTGTCAAAGTAGCCAAAAGCTTTTCAGAACCTCAAACTTTGGAGGCAAACTGCCTTTAATCCCCTAAACTACACCTGGTGGCTAGGATTGTATCTGATTTTGCTCATTTAAAAAGTTCTCAATTATGCCTTAAAATAAGACAATCAATTAAACAAAAAGCTCATCTTAAAATAAGCAATGAAAATAAATGCAACCATACCCGACTACAGCAATATTAAACTGCAGTTTAAAAACCCCAAAGGAGCTTTTAGACAAATTTGGAATTTTAGTAGTACAATAGCTCTAAGGCTTTCATGCTGGACATTAAAGCCATCTTCATCATATATATTGAATCCATACAATAAATATGACAATATATTTAATCTAAACTTGAATGAGTTATCCATCAAAGTCAAAACTATACCTGTCTCAGTGCTCGTGGTCATCATCCATTATGTAACAAGGGGTCAAAGGGTGTTTTGAGTCTGAAGTTGAAAGGCCAAAGGTTGTGTCCAAGCTGCATTGAACAGACACCCAAAGACTGTCCTTATTTAGGACTTTGAAGGCTTTTCTACCATTTGTCTCTGTGATGCCCAATACACCACAGGCCTTGTAAAAGTAATCTTTAATCATTAATCTTATCAGCTTCTTCCAAGCAATCATCTCAGCACCAGTTTAACTAAATGCACCATTGTCTCCAATAGCAGTACAATGTCTGCTGTCACTGTAGAGTTCATGATGTGCTAGGGTAGCTTTAGCTCACTTCTCAAGTCTACGGTCATTTGCAGTTGAAAAGAGGCCAATAGCTGGCCTTAATGCATAACAAGATGGTTCTTCAGCTCTAACAAAGTGGTAGTATTTAGATCCTGATACGCAAACTACCACTGATCGCTTTGAATAAAACTGTCTGCAGCAGTCTAGAGAACATGATCATAATGCAAGCAATGGTTGACCTTTCCCCAGCACCTTTGTACAGCAGGTAAGCATATACTGTCTGTACTAATAGTTCTGGAATTTTCTAGAAGTTGATTTCGAACTGCACATCATCACGGTACGGTATTTGGATAGTAATAATACAAGAAAGGTTACAAATGATAGGAGGCTATAGAAAACAATTTGCCCATACATCCTTCAGGGTACCCAGATAGAGGTGAGGGCAATGATCACTTGGCCTCCAGAACAGGCACTCTAGTCTTCAGCACATAGTAAATGGGTATATCATTTTGCCAACCTTCTGGGACACAGGGCTAACACAGCATAATATTTAAGGCATCACAAGCTCATAATGCATGAAAGTATCAAGCCCTTGGAAATCCACACTAGTCCGATATAGGAACAGCATGGAATTGAACTGGTTTACTCCTTCCTATCTGGCACATATTGCATTTAATACACTAGATTTTAATGGATGGACCTTCTGGAAGCCAAAGTCTCACTGAATATTTTGAAAAGGATTTTGGTGCATTTGACTTTCCAGCAAAAGCACATTACAGGAGATCATTAAAAACTGAAATTCTGTTCGACAATCTGCGTTTCTGGCATTACGGTGCAGGGAACAATATGGAAAGGATGTTTCACTCAGAGGATTCTTTTTCCAGCAAAATCAAATTGCTACATGAACCATAAAACACACACATCTCCATCATATTACTTAAAAAACATGAATTGTAAATCAACTAGAATGAGATGAGCATACAACTATATACTTTCATTTTGTGCCTTAGTAAATTTCAATCACGATATACATAATTCAGTTAAAATATCCCACTCTGCACTGTATATTTGGATAGTGATATTTCGTTTTTTTTTAAGCCAGATACATTGATTTTTGTAAACTGGATTCTACATAGGCAGTTAAACGATTTTATACAACGCTCACAAGCATTTCAGACCAAATTTAAACTACACTTCCAAAAGATTGTAGCTACAGCCGATCAATGGAAATACTACATAGCATACTGCAACAGATGCACGATTTCAGCCTGTGTTCATCTACTGTGGGTTGGTAGATAAATTATATTAATACACATCAGCCTGAACAGGAAACAAACGCTTGAAAATGTTCAGTGAGGGAAAATAGAGAAAAATATGAAGGTGAACATCATCAGCAATAATACTATTGCGAATTTGTATACAAAAATAAAGTAAAAAAAATGTATTGTGTAATTTCTTAAAGGGGCTGAACAGTCTGTTTTAACAGTGACAGCCTGACTATAAATACGAGTCCCGAGGTGGTAGGACAGCACAACCACTTACTGTTCAAAAGCAATGATCTACACACTGCAGCATAAAACCACCAGCATTTAACTTTTCACAAGTATAGCTGGCTTTGAACTAAAGAGCAAGAGTACTATTAAGCTCTAAGCGATTTAAAAGCAGAGTAATCAGTTGCGGCACACGAGCAGGAGATGCTACAAAAAGACGCGTGAGGATGGACTGTCAAGACACAAAAACCTGGGTACTACATTATACACATCAGCATAAAACAGAGGTATAGAGGATATAGTGCAAGGGGGAAAATACTAATTCCAATACTATTCAAAACATGAAAAAGCAACTGTGGATGGGTAATACGGAGATCACTTCACTTAATGCGGTTAAAGATACCACATCCTCGTTTTCATGTAACCAAAGACCGACATGTTAGATTTCTGATATACGTCTTTCTTGTCACATACTCCGACTCCAGTCTGATGGTAGGGTATAATATTCACTCCTCACGGGCGCCGAGACAGACAGGCCTGAAACAGGAACAACAACAAATAGCTCGACTAGCGAGACACCGAAAAAAGAAAAAGGCTTTTTATTCACTCACCAACACACCGCAAAGCCTCAGGGCCACCCCTCTTCTCACTCACCGCCGGGACATATACCCCGAATGTATGAGAAAGAGAGAATTACCCTTTCGCCCCGTTTTCAAGGTAACAAACCCGGAATAAGTCGTTATCTTTCTCCTCCGCCTCCGTAAGTGGAATCATAGGCAAAATGCAATAGCGGAAATGGACACCCTGCATTTATCTAACCACAGCAGCTGCCTCGCTCTCGCCCAGTCTCCATGGGAACTGACAAGGGCCTGCAGGCAAAGAGGTTGGAGGCTGGGGGAGTGCGCGCGCAACGTCAGGTCTCTTAGCAACACTTGACAGATCAGCTGGTAGCCCAGATGCTGTCGTCACAGCATTGCGCTATTGTGCTCTGTATGAGTCTGACAGGAGAGGGTTGTTGGATTGTATTCGAACACCACACCAGTACCACATTTATATGGGTATATGAGTACCATAGCAGCATTTCCCATTCCTGAAGACTGTGAAACCCGATGATTAACGACAATGACAGTGAGATAGCCCCGGGAGACAGGGAATACCTACAAGTTAGCCAGTAGGGGCGGTCTTACAATGAACGTTACCGCAGAGTCCAAGTCACTTTGTACTAATGTATCTTAAACTATTTTAGGCGTGATAATTATCTTTTAAACATATAAACAGAGCTTTTTGAGCTCTGACGCAGATTCGTACTTTGATTAAATTTAACATGAAACGAATTAAATTCGGGACAGCACAGTGGCGCAGTGGTTAGCATTGCTATCTGCGTGGAGTTTGTATATTCTCCCTGTGATATCGTGGATTTTCTCCGAGTGACCCAATTTCCTCCCACAGTCCAAAAACAATGGCAGGTTAGTGGACTTTGGTGTGAGGGTGTGCATGTCTGTGTTTGTGTGGCTTCCATGCAATGGACTGGTGTCCGTCCAAGGTAGAAAAGGTTAGAGAGTGGGTGGATGGTATTATATTTGCATTGCTTGTACTTTGCTTTTTCTGTCTATGATTTATCAATGTATGATAATAACTTCTGTAGCCTTACGCCAGTTCCATTAGCCTTATAATATATAATTATAATTTTGAGGGTGGGGTTAAAAACACCAACAAACTGGAGTGCTTCAAGGGGAAACAAAAGAATGCCACTTCCCCAATCTGAAAAAAAAAAACAGGTTAATTTTTGTAAAACATTTGATTGAAACAGGCCAGTATATTACTAGCTTAATTTGAGGAAAAATTACTTAATTGATATGCCCTTGATTTACCGATGTAATAGAAATTTGTCTTAGTTCGTCGTGGGCCTATTCTTAAGAATAAGGAAAAAAAATTCAACCCTGTCAGTCAGAACTGCTTAAACTTCGTCTTGGGAACTTCATAATAACTGGATGGGAAACTTAACGAATTTTTAGTCTTATAATATCTCAACTCAAAGATTCATGTACAGGATTAAAAAGAAAGTAGTTTATATATACATGTGACCTCAATTACAACGTGCGTCTGTACGTATCATTCTGAATTTTGCTTCGTCCGCAGCAACGTCAACGTCAACATGTAATCTGAGAAATGTTCTGTGTAGTGTTCTGAGGAGTGTGAGCTCACCAGACATGATTAGATTAAAATGGATAGTCTTCAGTATAATAGGTTACAACCAGTAATATTTTTAATCTAATATGATTAAAAATGTCAACGCCGTTATTTTTTAGGGAATTTATGTAGTTCCACAAAACATTTACAAAGTGCGTTGGCTCAAGAGAAGAGCCTGTACGAAAAATCCAAAGGCCAAACGACACCTGTCGATCCGACACCGGTACTGCGTAGAGGCCTGATTCAAATACTGTAAGAAATATAATTCGAATTATAGTTGTGGAGAATATGGATTTACTACAATTACTGAGAAATAGTTTAAGGCACAGGACATTGCTTTCTCAAGGGGAAAGTTCAAACTTGCATTCAGGACTGCTTGGGGAGGACATGCACGTATAAGAAAATCAGTATCAATAATCAAGTATTGATTTGGATCCCCTTTCTAGTAAAAGTAATGACACTGCCACACCAATCTGACCTTAAGGGTCATTGAACATAAGTACTGCCTACTAAGAATTCATATCATATTATCCATATCAATAAATGAATTGAAGACAGTAATGTATAATAGTAAGAATAATTCAAGTGGGTAGCTGGCTCAGCATGCGTAAGCTGCAAAGGAACAAGTAATAGGTTAATTCCATTCTGAAAACAGTTAGAATAATAATTGTTTACACATAAATAGCGCTTTTCTGGACACTCACCTCAAAGCACTTTACAGGTAATGGGGACTCCCCTCCACCACCACCGATGTGAAGCACCTATCTGGATGATGCAATGGCAGCCATAGTGCGCCAGAACCCTCACCAAACACCAGCTATCAGTGGAGAGGAGAAAAGAGTGATGAAGCCAATTCCTAGAGGGTGATTATTAGGAGGTCATTATTGGTAAAGGCCAATGGGAAATTTTGGCCAGGACACTGAGGTAACACCACTACTCTTATTAAAGACCACAAAGAGTCTGGACCTCGGTTTTACATCTCATCCAAAGGACAGCGCCTGTTTACAATATAGTGTCCCCGTCACTTTACTGGGGCATTAGGACCCACACAGACCACAGGGTGAGCACCCCCTGCTGGCCTCACTAATACCTCTTTCAGGTAGCAATCTTAATTTTTCCCAGGAGGTCTCCCATCCAGGTACTGACCAGGCTCACACCTGCTGAGCTTCAGTGGGTTGTCAGTTGTGAGTTGCAGCAGGGTGATATGGCTGCTGGAAAACAAATCACGCCGAGTAAATGATTAATGAGTAAAATACAAACTACATATGTGTACAAAGTAAATAGGGAGTCTGGAAAAAACTCCTCAGCTCCTCAGAAACTTTTTGCTTGTTTTCAAAAAGTGGCTGGATGAGATACGTGTATCTCTGAGGTACTAATAATCATATATGTTAGATGGCTCAAATGGTCTCTGTTTTTTTTGTAACATTATTCTTTATACTTTATACTTTATTCTTTATTCTTTATACATTATACTTTCAATAACCACTTATTCAATTCAGGGTCATGGTGGCCTGGAGCCTATTCCAGGAACATTGGGTGCAAGACAGGATACACCCTGATAGGATGCCAGTGCTTTGCAGGGCATTCACAGGCACAAACATGCACACTCCCACCAGATCCAATTGTATAGAGGCCAATTGGCCTAGCAGAGTGTCTATGGACTGTGGGAGAATGCCAGAGCATATGGGGGAAACCCACGCTACATAGAGAGAAGATGCTAACTCCATTCCAGGAACTGAACCTAGGGCCCCAGCGCTGGAAGACAGTACCGCACCACCATGCCTCCCAACATTGCTTATGTCATATGGACATAATGCATTGGCTCAAATAAAGTCTGACAAAAGTGCATCTGAATTCTCATTTGTACCTTAATTTTGATATTTTTGCATGGCTCATTCTATCAGGTCCCACTGTTATTTATCTCACTTTTATTGATTTTATTACTGGTGTGTGTTTAGGATGGTTTATGAAGGTGTTAGGTGGATTCTGTCTATTATCGGTTTTATGTTGTGTATTTGTATTTCATGTCTTTAATTGTATAAGCGCACCAAACCAAATTCCATGCAACGGGTTGTTTTGGCAATAAAGTGTTGAACTTGATCTTGATAACATATTGTTATATTATGTTAAATAATCCCAAAAGGCATTGCTGCCAATTATATCAACATAAACTAGCATTATCTTAAGAAATGTCACAATGCGTTCCTTCATTACCGTATTGTGAAGTGTGGGAGCATGTATTGGCTGCTGTTAGAGAGGGAGGGAGAGGTGGAGGAAGAGAGTGGGAGGGCAGAAGGATGAATTCCTGAGTGTTGCCACTCACTGAGCGAAGGTCACGAGAAGGACTGACAGAAGACCGAAGGAACTGAGAGTTCAGGGAGTTTTTTTTTTTTAGAGGTTTTTGTGAAGATTCTCAGAGGGAGAGACTTTTTTTTGGGGGGGAAATCTGAGAATCGTCTGAGAGAGTGTTTTGGAGACGTCTGTTGTTTGGGGGCTGGTAAGGCAGTGTAACTGCTCGGCCATGACAGAGAGGCAACTTCAGGAAGAAGTTGAGTCAGTAGCTCAAAGAAGAGCTTAGGCGTTTGTTTTAATTTATCATTTATTTGGGTGTGGTATTTTGAATTCCCTGCAGTGTAAAATTGTGTTTGTTGACCTGGACCCACTTATTTTTTACAGATCATGTTATGACACAACCACAGGAAAGCAAAGACAAGGAAAACAGTGGAAGAGAAGACTACAGCCAGAGGACCTATATCAAATTATACATATCAATAAATGAAATAAAAGATATATAGGCTTAGACTTACTGCGGGTCCTGGGGGAGACTCCATGAATTTCTCTTCTACTTTACAGAAAAAAGGTAATAAGGTCTTTTATTCGATTTGAACATTTTCTGTGCAGTAGTAATGTTTCTAAAGTCTGTAGTAATTACATGTTTTGCCAGTTCTGGTTTCGGCTATATTTTAGACTATATTTTAGTCAAACATGGTTATTCCTTAGTGTTGTCTTGCTAAGGCAAATCTAATTTCTAAGAGGATCCATATATTTTTACGGATAATCAGATAAAATTATCATCACATACTCCTTTACAAATCCATTGGGTTGTAATATTAAAGGTTGTTTACCATTGACGTTGTTAATGGTACATGTTACATACCCATTGAATGTGCTGTTTTTTCTAGTTTTTCTGAATCTACTGTGACTCTAGTCGGGAAGGAAGTCCAGTCTTGATTATGTTTTTAATTCCATTACTACCATTAGACATGCTTTGATTTGTTTGCAAGTGATTGTCTTAAACTGTTTAAGTGTTTAACTGTTTAATATAGAATGTCTTGTCTCAGCTATGTTTTAAGCAAGTAATGAGGATTCTTTGATTATTAGATGAAATAGCCAAGGGCAATCGAACATGCTCATCACGTTTCATAAGGTTTTGATTGTCAACTTTACTCATTCAATATTACAACTTACAAACACCTGTCATAATTTGAATTTTACATTGTTATCTTGCTAAGCAAAATTAATCTCCAATTAAAAAAGATTTAATTTTTTTCATGATTGCCAAAAATCTGCATGTTGTTACATTGTTCTGTTCAGTGTTATTTCTAGTTCTTTGGTTCCAATAAAACAACAAAACAACATAACTGTCACGTATTAATTTTGTATACAGCTCCATATGCTTTACTAATCATTAAATCAAACTATGAGAGTCTCCATATATGAACATGCAAACTAGTTCGCGGTCTACGTATCGCGGTACATGCATGTGTACCGCCGTATACCATGGTACGTTTTTCAGAGGTGTAACCAACCCTATAATATATATATACAAATATATAAGAATATATTTGACTGGGGGGTACACCTGTCAAATTGTAACACAGGTGTCCTAAGGCTCCTGTGGCCCATAAGGGCAACAGCTTGCTTTGTTTTGATTTCCAGAATGAATACAAACCGCGAAAGCAGGGCCTCATGATCCTTCTGGCTTTTTGGCATTTAATCTAAAATTATATTATATAATATGGGAATACTGTATATCAAATATCAGTGTTATAATTATGTTATAGTTAAACAACAGAATTTACCCTTAAAGGAGAATCTTAAAGAGTTCAATTTTAATTTTTAGGGTTTTAGAACAAATGTTGAAATCAACTAAACATAAACATCCTAATGCATGCTGAAATATGTCAAAGGAGCCTAACTCAAAATGAGAAAGTTACAAGGCACTACTGACAGCTGTCCTCAAGATCATCTGTGGGTGACAGGGCCTTCTCTAGCTGTACCCCAGATCTCAGGATTTGTATCCACAGTGATATCAGAGACACCTACCCTGAGTGCATATAAATCTAAACTCAAAACCTTTTTTTTCAGAAGGCTGTTATTTAGTGTCTGTCTCTGCTTTGTTTTCTAATTTCTGTAGCACTTCCAACTGCTTGTCTTTCTCATACTGTATGTATTAACTTTGTAATCTGTGGTCCTTATAACTGTTTTTACACCTACTGTATTGCTTTGAGATCCTACCTTAAAAGGTGCTATTATAAAATAAACCTTTTGTTATTGTTATAGAGAAAAATGATCAGATTTTCCCTGGTTCAGTTTGCTTGTTTTTAAGTAACACCTGCTCCTTTTCTAAAACTTTTTGCTCATGTGCATTTTTGTGTTTTTACATGTATTTACATCTCTAACACTTTAACATTCTAAATTTTCATTTGCCTTAATAAGACCAAATTATAGTTTCAGCCTTAAAAAGCTTAGGTTTTCTCTGTTGTTTCTTGTCCTACAGAGCTTCTTTAACTGTGAAGCTCCCAGCATTTTACATAACTCTATGCACAGTTTTAAACTGTTATTACTGATCACCGACTTATTGCACTTGACATGGCTTAATTCACCCTTTCCTGAACATCTATGACAAGCAAAGCTAGTGCTGACTCTAAAGCGATCTTCTGAAATTTCACTGTGTAAATGAATAAGGACTTAGATTGCTCATGTAAACACAAAATAATTGCTCTCTGAAAATGCTTTTTCTTGTTCGTTTTGGAGACCTAGATCGAAACTGATTTGAGATGTCAAAAAACATTTATTTTCTATTTGTGTTTCTGCTCCAGAAAAATTGTGCATTTTCTACATTGCTTTGTTTCTCGATATTTTAACTTTATATTTAGGCTCAGATTTCAACTATTAATCTTAAACTAATAACTATCAGTAAATACTGATATTTTGCACCCCATTACCACAAAAATATATTTGTATTGTAGCTGGGATTCACTTTTTCCTGTACGTCTCTCCCTACTCTCTCACCCATTACGATTCGGACACGGAATGGTTAAGATGGCAACAACTCAAGCACGCAGAGGGAAGGCGGGGTTGTCTTCCCGCCTCCATTACTAAAAAGCCAAATAGGAGTGGCTTATGCGACATACAGAGTTGTGTAACTGACAGTTTGAGGTAAGCCTATCGTGTAAATTTCGCTTTGTTGCTGATAGGTTTAGCCTTCGAAACTCAGCCCCAAAGTCATGTGACTGATTTTCCGCCCTGTTTCATTGGTTAAACGCAAGGATCAGAAGCACCGCCTGGTTAACTGAGATGTGTAGTTTTTAATTCAATTTGAATTTTAACTGTACGTACTGAGTTCGTATTTGGTCAGGGCTTTAAAAAGAGGGAGCGCCAAAAGTCTTCTGTGCCGTCGTCGTGGAAGAATGTTCACTTCGAACGCTTGCCCAGCATACGAAAGAAGCTCGCAGGGAGTAGTCTTGTAGTTTCAGACTGACTTGCTGCTTGCCTAATTGTCTGAATACAAGTATGATTACAACAAAGAGCAGACCATTTAGCCAGTTTAGCCAATCTGGTAATTAGTAACACTCATCCAAGGATCTCATTCAGCTGTTTCCTGAAGGAAGCCAGGGTTTAATAACTTTTTTAATGAAATCTTCATTTTCTCACATGGCTTTGGTGAAACAAGTAATGATTCAGGCACACTAGTTTAGAAAATATTTCTTAACAGTAACAATACACACACTAAACAACACACAGCATAAGCACAGAACATACAAGTTACCACTATGTACAAATTTACAAATAAGACATTCCAGTGGCCTAACATCCTAATCGCCCAGAAAACTCCAGACTGTTACCATGTATTGAAATTCTTGAAAATGTATTGTCTTGAAAATGGCTACAAATCCCAAAAATTAGAGATGAGCTGCCTTCTAAACTAAACAGAATACAACCTGCAGTTAAATCTCTCTCTCTGCAAACCTGGATACCACCAGATGAATGGGATGACACTTCCATAGTCACCTATGGCTGCAACAATATCCTAACATTTTGTTTGCCTTTTTGTAGCTTCCTTACATTGTATAAAAGATGTAAAAAGTTTCAGCATAACCAACAGCATCATCTTCACAAGCATCCTCTTCTAGCTTGGTTTCCTATTTTGTTTTTATAGTTTGTTTCTTCTACCTGCATACATTACCCCACACATGTCTATATTGAATTCCTGTCAAGGGTTTGCCCAGTTTTAAATTATATGTAAATCATTTTGAATGTTATTTGCTGCTTCATCAGTTTTTCCAATTTTGGTAGCATATGCAGATTTGACTAGTTTATAAAACCGGACCAGAATCTAGATCATTGATTTAAACTAGGAAGAGCAGTAAAAGGGTGCCGGATTTCCTTGGTATGCCTCTAATTACACTGTCTCAATTTAATCTTTCACACTGTATCTGTACTATATTTTCTTTTCTATTTATCAATCTAAACACACACATCCCCTACCACCTGTATTTTGAGACTGTATTGCTTTATGTAGTACAGTACGTTATAGGAAGCTAAACCAGTTTTGGTTTGTTTTTAATTCTTCCTGTTACTTTAACCTATGTGGTCTTTTAGGACTTGTAAGTTCCACCAGTAGAAATCATCTATGAACTGTGAATCTGGGCTTCAAAGAGTAAGAAGAGGAAGATTATCAGTGAGCGACGACATTAGACTGCAGAGTTGAGGTGGAAACTGGCTAGGGATTGTCTCCGAAAGGATCAAGTGTGAAAAGTGTCCTACAGTACATGAGAACTTTTTATACAAAAATAACAATCCAGGGCTTTATAGGTGAAACAGTCAAAGTAACCTTTCACCGTCCGTTGCACCTAACCTGTCACAGTTTCCAGAAGCACAGCATTCCAAGAAAGAACTGAAACCAGAAGCTTGCTCTGGCTTCTGATTGCACTTCTAATTACAACATATTGTCATTAGATATATTTTAAATTGATGATGTTTGTATGTCCTAGATTAACCAAGACATTTTCTTTTGGTTTCAGTCCTCTTTTGTGCGACTTCCATGAGTTCCCGAGTCAGACTCCAGATTCTCCCCAGCCCTAAGTGCTTGTTTGATGAGCCGGTGACAGTGAAAGTGGAGGGACTTTCTGCCTACCAGGAGGTCCAGTTAAGAGCGAGACTCACTGATCAGAAAAATGTGATTTTTCAGTCTTCAGCCACATACAGGGCGGATGTGAGCGGAAAAATTGATTTATCCAGCTCTCCAACTCTGGGTGGTAGCTTCTCTGGTGTTGAGCCCATGGGTCTGTTCTGGTCTCTGAAACCAGAAACTCCTCATAAGAAACTGGTGAAGAAGGAGATACTCACCCCATGTCTTGTTCACATTGAGTTGTACAGCTCTGGAAGACAGAGAGAGATGCTTGCCAAGGAGATCAATGAAAGGCACTTTATGGCTGAGGGGGTGCGCAGATTACCCATTAAACATGGAAGAATTCATGGAACCCTCTTTCTGCCACCTGGTAAGAACACATTTTCTTGTATGAACAGAAAAAAGCAGAAGAAAGTGCTGAGGCCCGGGACTGTTTTTGTCATTTTCTAGACATAGTTTTTTCTACTTTTCTATATTGTTTCCCTAAAAAAATGATTCCCTTCCAGAATTCTTTGACGTTACATACTGTAGGTATCTATAATAAAATAGGTTTAATTTTAATATTTTAAGAAATATTATGAACCTTTCCCAACCATAACAACTTAATTAGTCAAACCAGTTTCCCCAACCATGTTCCTCAACAACATAAATGAGTCCTTGAGCATTGGAATGATACCAATGGTCTTAGAAATGGCTTACCTAAACACCCTAAACACTTTCATCCAATATCTAACTTGCCATACAATATAACAATCACCTCATTGAAAATCTCTTTGAACTCTGCCAGTATGGTTTCATACAATTATATAGCACAGAAACTGCCTTTGTTAATGTTAATAAAGATCTTCTGATGGTAGCTGATTCTGGTTCTCTGTCTATCCTACTTCTCCTAGCCCTTAGCTGCTTTTGAAACTGTTAATCATAACATTTTACTCTCCCATCTTGAGACTGTGTTTGGAGCTTCTAACAACACTCTTAAATGGTTCAACTCTTATCTCACTCACTCATCTCAGACACTTCATTTCTCTTGGGGGTTTTAGTTCTGAAGTTGGGTTTTTTAAATCCAGCGTTCCCCAAGGTTCAATACTGTGCCTACTACTATTCAGCATCTGCATGGCTCAAAATGTTCTTCACAAACTGCGATGACTGAGGGTAACCCTCAGATAGTAACCCTATCTGTGGATAGCACCGTTTTTTAATTTCAATTAAAATTGAAGACTTTTTGGGTGGTAATCGATCTTGGTTTGAATTTTGACCCAGATTTGCAGAATATTGTTAAAACATCATTCTTCCACCTCAGCAGCATTGCTAGACTGTGTCCTATGTTTTCTTTTCAACACATTTATTTTTTTCTGGAATTAATTGGTACAATGTCCTGCTTGATGAGGTACTGAGTATAAATCCACACTGAAAGCACTCCAATATGTTCACTCCAGAATTTGGCTATCAGAATCCTGACCAGGTTGCGTGCAAGTGATCACTTTACCTCTGTCTTAGAGTCTTTGCACTAGCTTTCTATTAGGTTTTGAATCAACTTAGAATTTGGGCTCTCAACCCACTAGGTACTACACACACCAAGATTTGACAGGCTCTCCTAGCCACATGCAATTCATTAACGTTAATAAGCATAGTATTTAAGCCCCTTGGCACCATTGCTTATGGCTGAGTTATTGAGCTGCCCTCACTCTCAGTTTGCCCTGTTCTGTGACTTCTGTGTTTTGGTCACATCTTGCTTTCTTGTGATCCTCCTCAGTCCTGCTTCTGTTCCCGGTCCATTTCCTGCTTACTGGCGGTCTGTACAGGCCTGGTCCAGCTTCCTGATTATCCTCTCAGCTATACTGCCCCTTCACTCCTTGTGCATCCACCTCCCTGTCAATTAAACAGCCTGGATCATGCATCTTAATCTCTTTATTACTCAAAACACCACAAACTACCTACCATCTGGCCACAACTAACATACAAGCTAACCAAAAAAAAAGTTACAAAGAAATCAACATTTCTTATCATATCTTGGTACAGTATGCTGTGTGCCTTCTAGCTGACCTTTGTCTCAGGCTGTTTTTTTTCTGTTTTCTGCAGGCAAGGGCCCTTTTCCAGGTGTCGTGGACTTGTATACTGTTGGGGTTGGTCTGTCAGAGACCCGAGCCTGTCTTCTTGCAAATCAAGGTTTCGTGGTGTTTGCTCTGGCCCCATATGGCCAGGGGACACCTAGCAATGTCAGCAGTCTTCATCTGGAATACTTTGAAGATGCATTGAGTTTCCTGAGCAGACGACCAGAGGTTGGAAGTCAGGTTTTCTTTTCAACGCCAGATTGGTACTCTATATTACAGACCTCTTATGGGTACTGTATATTACAGACCTATACGTAGTACAAACATTATTACTGTACTATTCTCTTTAATACCCACATTTTTAAATACCCTTTATTGCAGGGTAGAAACTAATAATTCATTTTTATATTTTTTGGTTTCAATATTATTATATTTTTATATGATTATTCTACATTGTTTTTCATATACTTGCATTTGTTTTAATTGTTATTTAATTTCCATTTCAAGAACAACACAAAAAACACAAAATTGTCAGTGAAACAAAAACTAAAATGACAGCAAATCCAGTGTAGTGTCTTTCCATTTGTAATGTTAGTTACTCTGCTCTAAATACAAATAACAAGGAGATGCTGTGTTTTGAATATTATTTATAGATAAAAGGTCAGAAGGTTATAGAGCACATCACATTTCGACACACTGAAGATAAAAATGTGTGAGAAAAAGAAAATAAGATCCCAATACTCAATAACAAGAGTAATGTATTTTACACTCAGTGTACTGTATATACAGTATATGTGTATATTGGGGATTTGTTAAATACTGTATGTCATTTGTATTTGCTTCTGCCTTCCTAATGGCTTCCACCATTTTCCTAAATACAGATAGTTTATAGTATACTTAATTTTTTGTAAGAAAAAGATAAAAGGAAAGGAAAGTTTTGTTGTATATTTGAACATGAGGCAACATTCTATATAACTGTACAGGTCTATTTTTCTGCTTATTGTATTTCTGCTATTGCTAGCAGCCATATCACCCTGCAGCTCTCAACAGGCTACCCACTGAAGCTAAGCAGGCTTGAGCCTGGTCAGTGGGTGCCGTCTTTCGGCTGAAACGTTAAACTGAGGTCCTGACTCTCCCTGGTCATTAAAGATCCCCGGACATTTCTCAATAAGAGTAGGGAGTTATCCCGGTGTTTGGGCCAAATTTCCCCCCTCGACCTTTACCGTAGTCTCCAAATTGTCACCATACTGTATATGATCGGCTTGCTCTTGCCCTGCAATGGACTGGCACCCCATCCAGGGTGTACCCTGCCTTGCGCTTGTTGCTTGCTGGGTAGGCTCTGGCTTTCCGCGACACCGCATGGTATAAAGCAGTTTGGCAAATTACATGACATTACATGTTTTTCTGCATCTTTGCATTGTGTTGTTACTTAGCATGCTTTTTTTTCCCTCCAAAGGTCAAAGGTCCCGGGATAGGTATCCTGTCAATTTCTAAAAGTGGAGATCTGGCTCTGTCTATGTCATCATTCCTATCTGGGATCTCGGCCACCGTCTGCATCAATGGCTGTAATGCCAATGTGATGTTTCCTCTGCATTACAAAGACACAGTCATTCCTCCCTTGATGTTTGATGCAAACAGAGCAGTCCTCACTGAGTCTGGAGCTCTGGATGTCAAGCATAGCATCTGGAACCCGATGGCACCAGAGAACCGAAGAATGCTGATTCCCATTGAGCGAGCAGATTGCAGATTCCTGTTTGTGGCGGCTGAGGATGACAGGAACTGGGACAGTCGTTTCTTTGCAGAGCAGGCAGCCAAGCGCCTGACCGAGTACGGAAAAGACAACTTTGAAGTGGTTCTGTATCCTGGTTCGGGGCATTATTTAGATGTCCCCTACATGCCTCACTGTTTCTCATCTTTGCACGCAGCTATTGGAAAATATGTAGTGTGGGGTGGTGAGCCCAAGAGTCATGCGGAGGCACAGGTAGATCTCTGGGGGAAGATCCAGGCATTTTTCAGGGAGCACCTTGATACATCATGTAGCTTCGGTAAGGCAAAGCTGTAAACTGGAACCCCTATATGCCCCTCTGTGTGAAATAAGCCCTCCAATCCAAATAGACCCCAATGAGAAAATATTGGATCTAAAGTACAGTGACCTGTAAAAGTATTCAGCCCTTACCTATAGTGTCTTATTTGCTGAAATTACAAAATAATTTTAAATGCAATATTGTATTCAAGAATTGAATGCTCCAACTGAAGTCTTTCAAGGGTGAGGTGATTAACAGTTAATGTCAGTAAAAACTAAAGACAAAAAATGCAATTGGTTGATTTCAGTTTTGGTGGAAACACCTTTGTTAGCAATTACAGCTTCTGGGTAAGTGTATATCAACATTGTATACTGGCTTCATGCAACTTTTACCAATTATTCTAGGCAGATTTGCTTAAGCTCTCTGATATAGCTTGTTGATTGTTTTGATCGCTTATTGACAGCAGCGTTGTATTTTAAGTCATTGTCCTTCTGAAAGGTAGTTTCTTTTGTCATAGTTTTAGGTCTGAAGCAGGTTTCCCCTAAGAATTACCAGTATTTTGCTCCGTCAGTGTTCCCCTCAATCTTGACAAGCTTATTCTTAAAAGTATTATTACATTTATAAATACATAATTGTTCTATTTTCTATAAAACATTTTATTTAATTAAGGTATTGAACATACAAATGTCGAAGTGCGCTTTACTGTATCAACAAGGAGTCATAATGCCGCTAGAGGGGGCTGTGCTACTTTACCGACGGTCTGCTGCTGTTTCAAGGTTTGCGGTAGTTTCCCGAAGTCTCATTATCAACGCTGTTGTGCAAGGAAATTGATGATGGGAAAACGTGTTCTAGTGGGGTTTGTAGATGCGTTATCTATTACTATATTAAAAAAACTAACATAAAAAAGTAGTAAAGACAAAACTTGATCCTCTGTCATTATATTTGTAAAATGCATCAGTTGCTGTAACGCTCTAAGTATTCCGTCAGAGCACAACGCCATATGAAAACAGTGCATTGTTAAAGTGCACGGTGCATATTGTCCAAGAAAGACGGTTTATGACAAGCATGTGTGAAGGTCTCAGTGTGGCACAGGATTAGAGCCCGAGTGGTCACAGTTATTATGACCTCATGGTGAGGGGTGGGAGGGAGAGAATCTTTGACTGCTCGGAGAGGTCTGTCCATTTCCCTTGTTTACTGTACCTAAAGGTCAAGTCAAGTCACCATCAGGATTGTGAAGGCTAATCCCAAAGTACACTTTGCTGAAACTGGCCAGCCGCTCTTAACATTATTGGCTGAAATCTACAGCTGAGCTTCCATTTAAGCTGTTCTTAAAGCAAAGCATGAAAATGTGCAGTTAAAAGAAATATTGTCTAAAATAATATATATATATATTACTTTAAAAAATTGAAACTACCAAACCTCCAGTATTCCTGTTTTTTCATCACTTACAGTGAGTTGTCATTTTTTTTCTTTAATTTCAAAATTCCTAATTTTTTAAATAAAATTAAAGTCCTAAGAGTATTTTTGACTTTAATAAAGAACAAATTATAATGAATTAATTATATGAAAATATTGTTAAATATTTTAAATGATGTGACACAAAGTCTAAGATGAAGAATGTGTGATCCTTTCTACAACTAAGTGTTTAATTTAGTGTATTTAAGAGCTTTATAAAATATATGAGTAAAGGCTTAAATTATTTTTATTCCCTTTTGCAAACACTCTGAGCCTCCTTTTGAAGTTTTGTATAGTCTGGGATTCTTAAAACAGACAAAAAACCTGTGAACTTTGTGATTAATGAGGCAATGATTATATTATATTTTTAAAATCATATTATTTTTTTTTAATCAATCTATTTGTGTTATCAAAAACCTTCGGGATGTGTCTTGTCAACTAAATTGGAAATTAATACAATGAGATCTCACATAGCAATAACGATCTGGGATTAACAGAACATTACAGTAAGACAGACTTCTTCAATTGTAAAGAACTAGGACAGAATAAGGCAGGAATAATTAAAGATTCTCATTAATCTCATTAATGTCATTTTGTGATGTGAGGAATAAGAAGCTGATAATGCAGTGATTTTTTTTTCATTGTAAAGAAAATAAAAAGAATGTGTATAATGTACAGTAGCAAGGTGAGTCGTGGTGACAGTCTTTCATGTTGAAAATAGGTTTCTGAACACACTAACACCAAGGCTCAATGAAATAAATTGTGTTCCTCAAAGGCAGGCTGAAGGGGTCTGTAGCCTGCTCTCATCTTTCTCAGGCTCCTAGTGAACCTTTTTATCTGGGTTGCACTGCTTATCCAACCTGTCAATTCAAACCAGGTGGTCCTCTATCATGAAGGCTCTTATTCCTGTTTTTATTTTCTACTGAATCTCAACTCCTTTAGAGTCTGCTAACCAGCTCTTTCACATTTTAAAAAGCAAGTTCATGGGTCATTATTTGGTAAAACGTTGCCTTTCTTTGATCCTTTTCAATGTCACACCAGCGTCTTGCTACTTAATTGCACTTTGGAAATTTTCTTCAGAACAATATGAAGCTAATTGCAGTATGTGAATAGAATAGTTGCAAATAGGGGATAAGAATAATTATAAAATAAGAAGTGTGAATAGAATATCAAAAATCAAATCCTGACACCAACTCTCTATGCAAGCGAATTCTAAACTCAACAATCATTTCATCCACTGTAGTCATGGACACAATTACAGTGTTTTACTATTATTTACAGATATTTCCAATTTTCTGTGTACCAGAGTTCTGTACAGACACAGAAAACACAGACCTCTCTTTAAAATTGAAACAAAAAACACCTTAAAAGGGCAATGAGGGAATCTGTGTCTTATCAAATAAGAATCTGGTCTAAGACTAAATCACTCTGTAGAACACATGCTAAATCAATGCAAACTTATTTCCCAGATGATTCCAAAATAATCAACTGGTCCATTTTCCCTTAGGTTAGGGAGAGTAAGGTGCTTAAGTGTTTAGTTGACCTGCTCAAACAAGGCATATGAAAACTGCACCATGGAACAATGACATTTCATACATAAGCAAAGGGAACCACATGGAGACATTCATTGGACAACGACTGTACATACTGTATTGACCACGGGCTTCGGTACGGAATGGAACAGGCGTGGGACTCAGGGAACGGGGTTGAACAACACATTTAATAACCAGAACCGGGGAAAGGTACACACAGGGACAGAGGTTACAGCGCTGCATCTACACACACACACAAAGGCAAGAGCCTGTCTCTCAGCCTCCGTCCACTATATGCAGTCTCGTAGTCCCGCCCCAGGCGCTGTTTTCAGGCTGCCTTGCGTGCCCTTGGCTAAAGCGCCCCGTGTGGCGCTACAATACCATACCCGAGGTTGTTACATGGTGTCTTAATTAAATTGCCTTTTGAATCCTTAATGGTTTGTAATGATTATGATACAGAACTATATGAAACTTTTGGCTCTATTTGAATATTTACCAAATTTTGTTGCAAACACGGTCAAAGATTTTCATAATATTGTTGCTCAATTACACAACCTCTGTGGCCACTCCTCTGGTATAAAACAAACACTATACATGAGATGTTTTCTGCCTGTTTCATTTTATGATTTTCATTTAATGATTTTTCCCTCAAGGTTTTGTATTTAGTGTATGTCTGTGACACGTTTAGATTTATGTGACAGAATTCTGTACAAAGGATCCATTGACATACACTGACTGTGCTCATTCTGGACAGCTGGAAAACTGTGAATAAGTTAACAGGAATTTCTCTTCTGCATGTTATCTTCGTTCTATGATGTCTGAAGGACGTTTTGGGCGAATATAATGACCTTCAGAGAGCAACTCAGATTGCTCAAGGATTACAGTTCTCCCCGATGCACCTTCCGGGTGTAACAGAAAACACTGGGTGTGAATATCAAAACAGTCCTGCGCACACAAAGTTTACATTAAATGTCTTACAAAAAGCCTGATATGTTTTGTTTATGAACGAATGACAATTCACAGTGTCAGAAGACGCATATTATTTTTCGCTCAACGTTTGGCAATTTTAATTTTGGGGGAGTTTCTTGTTTCAGAAATTCACAATACTGCTATAGGAACTGAACACGTAAAATATAACAAAAATATAGATTTTGTTATTTAAATTAAACAGCAATTGTTGGTGTTAAAGGCTATCATCTACACCCATTAACTTCTTTAAACCAAAGTGCTTATTTGATCATTTGATGCGTCATTCTGAATATAAACAGTTATTATGGATGACAACGGGATATTTGAAATTAGCACAGATATTCCATGAATAGACACATTTTAAGCTCAGTAGTACTACAGTTCACATCTTTGCTCCCCCATCTCAATACGACTGTTGAAGGAGGAGCTCCATACTACTCAGACTGCATTTTGAGAAGGAACTGAACCACAAAAACATGTTTTGAACCTTTCAGACGATAGAATGACAGATACGGTAAGCTGTGAAACAATTAAAAATGAATACGTTTTTGTTTTCTAATAAGCAGCAGATAACTGCTGTAAAAATGCATTCCGGGTTTTCAAATATTTGACTCCTAACACGTATCATTGGTTATGATCGTGTGTCCTTATAGCTTTAGCGCAATTAATGTGTGAATTTAGAGCAGTAGTTAAATTATCATATTTTTTCTGGAAATAAATGGATTGAACGGGTATGTTCTATATTGACTGAATGTGCTTACCTATTTATTGAACCTCGATTAAGAGAAAGAAACAATCAATCAGTAAAAATAGCAACGAGGAAAAACTATGTGATTCATAACCTACTGTAACTGTTTATAAATATAATTTATTTTCCGTTACTCAACGGCTCATTTAATCAGTTCAAAAATGAAATTAAATGTTTAGTGGTTGTTTCTAACTAATCATGCTTACATGCGGTAAACAGGTTCTCCTTGGTGTTTAGGCTGTATGTATAATTTTATACATGACGCTTTTCGTGTTAGTGTTAAAAATAGTATTATCTCAGACTTATAATATCCGGCATAAAAAGGAGAAAGCTTTTCCGAAGTTTATAGTTTCACATCTGTCTTTGTCAGCGGATAAGCTTTTGTTAGGTGCAAGGTGCCGTGTGGTGATATTTTCTCTCCATCACATAGGCTTTGTAAAGCCAACACAATGCGGAAAAGGAAGGAACGGATACAAAAAGAGGGAATCTGTGACATGAAGATGTGGTTTTCTCCAATAAATACAACAGATGCATGTCTCCTGGCAACACCAACTGACGAAAGATGGCACCTCTGCCTCAGACTCTGGGTGGAAGCATAAAGATTAAGGGAGAGCGAAGACGCCCAAGTGGGCTGCACGGTTAAAATGCTGCTATGTAGTGTTGATGTGGGCAAATGCACGTTTTACTCATCACTTCGAACCCTTGCATGGGCTGAAGACTGCAAGACACTGCCCTGTTTTTAGTCTTCACGTGATAAAAGCTAGCAAAGAAAGGCAGTCTCTAAACCGCAGAAAAATGTGCGGAGATTTACACCTATCTTTGCAACTTTCAAATAAAATCGCAGCGGCTTTTCGTCTTTTTCGACACGTTTTTCTACTGGCAGATAAAAGATTTAGAATAATTTTGAACGTATACTTTTGGATTACAAGAGTAGGTCAACTGAAGTATTTGGAAGACAATAATAGAAAAAAAAACCAAACCATGCTTAAAGATGTCATTTATTTTAACAAACATGTAATTCGTTTCTTTTTGTGAGAGCAAATTAGAAGCACAAAAATGGAAGAAGATAATATGGGCAGTTGGGACTCAATAACTGGAAATGGAAGTGAATTTTTCACCCCAGCAAACAGGATTATGGATTTCCAAAATACTTCCAATTCGGTGCTTTACTGGGACAACAAAACTACGAAAGAGATTTTACCTTTGGAAAGACAAAGATACAGCCAAGAGCAAACTTACAGGGACTTTACTACGTCTATGCAGGTTGTCATCTTCTTAGGATCTCTGTTAGGTGAGTGAAAAGAAATGTAATATTTTTATGTTCTAAGGTTTGTGTTGGTAAATAAAAACTTACTGACCAATACATACAGTACTGAGACATGCGCTGGTTTTCATTTTCTGTTACTAGTTGGATACATTATATACATTTTTGTGTTTATAGAAACGCAGTGATCTTCTCTTGAAGTGTACAGTACGACTGCTTAAGTGAGACAAGTGTCAGTGCTTTAGGTAGTAAAATCTAAATATATTGCACTTTATGGTTTGACTGTATCATTTCAGATACAATACATGAGGGGTGTTTCCTTTTTTTTTGGCCTTTGTCGAAATCCATTTTTATTTCTTCATCCAGTATCTTCATGTCAGTAAATCAATAATCCATCATCATCTTTCATGCTAAGTTTTTGTCTCAGGTGCACAAAATACAATAAGGTGCTCTTATTGTATTTTGGTATGGTAAAACAGTGTAACAGCATCAAAGCTGGTAGCAGGAATGTGTATTTTTTTAGTTTAGGAAGTGTTGTATATAATATAATATAATAACCTATGACATTACATATAAAATAAAGCAAACTATTTGAATAATTAGTTCGGCACATAACGTACATGTGGATGAAAAGTACAGACCTGACGTATAAAGAAAGAATATGATGTATTCATGCCACATGCACGTTGGATGATGTTATTATTTGTCCCATAGATGTAATACAGAATATGTACTATAATTTCATGTTAAACTGCTTCACTATAATGCCACTCAATATAGACATTTAGCAAGACTGGGGCTACCTTAAGGAGAGTAAAATGAGTTCGTGAAATTAGTTTCTATTACAGGTATTTTTTTCATATTTTAAAATATCAGTTTATAAAGATAGGTATTTATAAACTTAGGTTTCCTGTGACATTTCTGAAACAATAAAGCTGTTTCTTTGACTACAGGGCCAGCACATGGGATCTTTCATTTTTTGGTGAAAAAAATATCCCACTCTGTTCCATTTAAGATATTTGCAGATATTTATTGTTTTCAATGTTCTAATTTTACTATTACTGCTACAAGGGGAAAACGTTTGAATGCTTTGCAAGTCGTGCAGTAGATCTTAACAAACTAACATTAAAAATATTTATAAGGCCGCATAGGCCATACCTATGCCTATGTTAAATTTTTAATGCTTAGAATCTTTCCAGAATCCTGTTTTATATCCTATTGATTCCATTATTAATAGGGTTTTTGTCCTTTTAACAAGATAACATAATTCTATAAAATGAGATGGAAAGTGAGGTGGAGAAACACATTGGTGTTACACAACATTCAGAGTGTAGTGCTTTCCTGTACTATAGTGCTTATACAGCATCGTGCAACTCCTGCTTGCTTTGCCACTACAGTTCCTTCCAATTTACTGTAACCAATTTTTCAAGACTTCTCTTGAAAACCTGAACAAGCATTGACATGAGGCAGTCCACAATATGACTTTTCCTGTACAATATGCCTCTTGTCTGAGAAAAAAGTAAAGACATTAGGCGATCAAGTAGAAGTCTGGTTTCCAAGGAACATTTTACAGCTGGCCTGTGTTGAAAGCATAAAATAATGCATGGGTCAGTAAACAATGAATTTATAGCCTGGCCACCTACAGTACAACAGTCACATGATCACTTCAAACAGGACATTAGAAATGAATGTATACAGTCAAACAATGTAAATGTTTCCGAGTACAGTGGGTACAGCCCTTGGAGACGGAGTTCAGCATAAAAGCTGGTATAAAATATAAAGCTAATCAGTTGAATTGACTGAAAGTGGTGCTTTGGTGGTGGCTACTTTCTGTCATGAGCAGAACCTTAACACTTTCAGTGTAGGAATTCGGGGGTTTGACACTGTTTAAAATGTGTACTGCTAATATCCAACCATGAGTCTACAGCAGCAACAGCTAACTTGATGACTTTATCCAATGGACATTGAGGATTCTGAAAAAAATGAATGAATCTGATCTCCTATTTCTATCCCCAAAGGCTGAGATTTCATTTTTCTGCATATATACAAAATAGAGTGCAGAGTGCAGCAGAGGAATGGGAACTACAGTAAGTCTAATTGAAAAAATGAACAAAAAAT
The DNA here is from genome assembly GCF_059453375.1 of Lepisosteus platostomus. Lineage (NCBI taxonomy): Eukaryota > Metazoa > Chordata > Actinopteri > Semionotiformes > Lepisosteidae > Lepisosteus > Lepisosteus platostomus. The sequence continues at coordinate 15,450,521 of NC_142620.1, forward strand.
GTTTGAATGTTTTTCAGACAGCATTACAACTGAAAAGAGATTTTGAAAAGAGTTCCTGTTTTGCTGTACTGATGTAATGGGCAGCACCTCACACTGGAAACAACTGACAAATTGTTTTGTCATGGTGAGATAGTTAGTAATGCCAGATGCAGATCTGGAGAAGAATGATATCCCGGTTTCCTCCCACAGTCCAAAGACATACTGGTAGATTAATTGGCTTCTGGGAAAATTGGCCCTGTTTTTAGTGTGTGCGTTATTGTGTTTGTGTCTGTGTGCCCTTCCAAGGACTGACATCCTGACCTGGGTGTGTCCTGCCTTGTGTCCACTGGCTGGTAGAGGCTCTGACTCCCTCACAATCCTGTAGTGGTTAAAAACTACAGTAGCTATAAAATTAGATGATGGATAGATGAATATGGTGTGTATACACTTTAGTGAAGCAGCAGGAGACATTTTGCCTAGCAAAATAATAATAATAATAATAAACTTTATTTTATATAGCGCCTTTAAAGGTGGCTTCTCAAAGTGCTTTACGGGATGACAGCAACAATAAATAAGAAGAATACATAAGATAAAACACAATTACAATATATAGAGGAGACCGTGGATGGTGATACTAAGAAAAGAGGGGTGAAGAATGGAACCAGTTAAGTAAAGGCTTTTCTGAAGAAGAGGGTTTTGAGTCTGGATTTGAAGGAGTGTAGAGAAGGTGACTCTCTGATATCCTTGGGGAGAGAGTTCCAGAGCTTGGGGGCATAACAGGAGAAGGCCCTGTCACCCATACAATGTAGACAGGCTTTGGGGACAGGAAGGAGAGCAGAATTAGAAGAGTGAAGGTTGTGACATGGGGAGTAGGGCGATGATAGTTCAGACAGGTACTGAGGTGCCAAGCCATGCAGAGCCTTATAGGTGAGCATGAGGATTTTAAAGTCTACACAGAATTTGACCGGAAGCCAGTGCAAGGACTCCAGGATAGGAGTAATGTGAATACTTGTACTTGACCTGGTCAGGATTCTGGCTGCTGAATTTTGGACATACTGCAGTTTGTTCAGAGTAGATTTAGATACCCCAGCGAGTAGAACATTACAGTAGTCAATTCGAGAGAACACAAATGTGTTGATCAGCTTTTCAGCCACAGTTAATGATAGCATAGGGCGTAGTCTAGCGATATTTCTATAAAAGATGCTAAGTATGCAAAATATAGGTGTATATCCATTATACTAAAGATAGGAACAACAAAGAATACTGATATAAAAACAACAATTAGATCCACTTTCTTTTCTGTACAGTTTTATCTGTTTTCTTCTTCACATTGCTATTCTGATTTCAAATAAAGGACTGGCTTATGGGAAGGAAGCAGCATTACCAGATATTTTTATTTTTAATGTTTTATTCAGTTGCATCATTTAATGGAAACATATTGTCACTCCTGGAATAATATTTCTCATTTAACTTTGCAGAGTTACACAAAGAAAACACAAAAAAATGACAAGTTGTTTTGACAGTCTGTTCGTGGAGATATATAAGTTGGAATCCAATTAGATGAGAAAATACAGTCAAATGCCATAAACAGTGTTATCAGATTCCATAATTGGGCTGTTTCTCCTGATCAGATTAGCTTTAATGAGACTTGTGCACCTGGGTCTCACATCTCAAATCTACCTCTTATCAAATCTCCCAGCTGTATGTTGAAACTGTCTGCCAGACACAAGGTAGGTAAACATAAGACTGAATTTGGTGTAGGTTTAATACTTGTATTGATTCATGAGGGAACAGAGTACCATATAAAATGGAGAAATTAAGCTGTGTAGGAAGAATTGTATGCAATGAAAAGTCCAGACATCTACCATCAGTCACAAGAATACCATTGACAAAATAATCAGAAACAATTTAATAATGGAGCAAGCATAATCTGTAAATACCATTATATATGGGAATCTCCATATAATCTGAAAAACAAAGCACTTAATGTTTCATACTTAATTCAATTGTACGCTTAATGCTTAATTTAAATGTAATACCATGTGACCATAATATATATAGTGAAAATAAAGTGTATTTAATTGGAGGCAATAGTAAAATTATCCAATGCTTGTGAAGACCATATTTATAAGATTATGTACAGATTTGGTCTCCTAGTTCTAGTCTCCATAGTCCTTGATAAAGACAAGTGGTGGTGGACTTGGCCTATAAATATAATCATCTTGTAAGAGACTTCTTCAAGAATCCATCTGAAATATTAGACCACACCTCAGAAGGCCTAGCAGACAAAATGTTGTGTTTCTTTTTTCTCTTTTTCAGCATGGAATTAACCTTTACTTGTTTCTTTGCAACCAGTGCACACTGATGCAGCTTCTTACTTGAATATATAATTATCACATGGACAGGCAGAAGCATCTTAATAGTAGCACATCTTAATCATTACACAAAACAATCTGGTCACTGAAGGCCATAATTATGTGCTCAACAGGAAACAAAGACAATGTCATTGAGTGTGTATTTTACTTGTTTGAAATTATACAGTGCTGTAGTATTAAGATAATGTTGTCATTGATTCTCTTTCTTTTATTTTAACCATATCAAAAGAAAATAGAATAATTAGATTGTACAGTTTTATCAATTTCAGAAAAGTGAGACATTATTTGGCATGCTGCACTGTTCTGCCTCTAGATTTGTGTGATCAGATTCACATTTGAAAAGATTTATACATTGACTTGCTGGCAAATGCTTGTTTTTTATGTCTTACAATTCAGACGTAAACAGCTTGGTTTTAAAAGTGTTGTGAAGCTCTACCCCATTACAAAGCAATAGGCATGGTGGAGTCCCTTTAAAAATAAAGGCAAAAGCACCTCTCCATTGTTTCATCATTATGAATTGATTCATGATAGACCTGAAATGCTTCTGAAATCCAAAAATCCATCAGTTACTCTAGTTAATACTTTACCTGTACCCTACCTACCATGTGTAATGGCATGGCATGGTCACTACTGGGGAACAAAGTGGTGTGGATGGTGAGTGTTACTGCTGGGAGATTGGATTCTGGGGTTTGATTCTAGACTGGAGAACCTTTTGTGTTGCTCTACCTGTTTGTAGGCTCTACCTGTGTTCGCATGAGTTTTCTCTATATGCTGTGGTTTTCCCCCTTTCGTCTAAAGACATGCACTTCAGATTACTTAGGGTCCTTACAAATTTCCCTTCATATCTGTGTGTCAATGAATAAATGTGCATAAGTGGTGTTGGTAGGACTTTCTCCAGTTTCGAGTAACGTCTCACTTCTATATGATGTGGGCCTCCTCCTATATGTTAAGTGCTACACAAGTGCTAGAAATGATTGTAACAAGTCCTGGGACTCTTCTTTCCTGACCGTTGACTTCCTTGAAGTGATATGCCCTCATCTTTCCTTTCTCTACTGATTTAGCAGACACGCATTATGGCTTAAGCCTACTAAATCAATTTATGTTCGTTTATTTGTTACTCCCAAAATGTAAAAAACCTTCAAAAGTCATTACAGTACATTTTGTTATGTGCATAATTAATTTACTGAAATTACCGAATGTTTTGTAACAGGAATCATGGAAACAGTTTCCATGCATGATTGTGTTATTGGAGATCATAGCACCCTGATAGTGTATCATGCTGATTTTCTAAATGAGTAATCTAAATGGAGGCTCTAGTTCTGTGCATGTGTTTTAGGCAATTTCTAAATAAACCTGGAGACATTTGGAAAAAAGATGATGAGAATGAAAGAGGTGAAATGTATTATTGCATGCAGGTACTGAAATGCATTTTGGGATAATGGTAGCTTTTAAAGCATGAATTCTAAAGTGGACCCTATAGCTTCAGAGCACTGGGACTAAGAGCTCACATAAAATATAAATGTCAGCTAATTAAATTAATCACACACTCTAGGGGACTTCACTGCAATTTCACTGAAACTCCTTGACTTTTTCCAGAAAATGCAGAAAATGTGTTGCAGGATATAATTATATTTGTAGTTTTTTTAATGCTAAGCACAAAGATTTTTATTTCAGCTGAAACCGTGCTAATCTGTTTTTTAGAACATAGCATCCCAGGGCATTTCCATGTGTGTTTATGAGTGGTCATAGAGAGAGAGTATTTGCTCCTCTATGGACAGCATGTTTACTCCATTGTATTTTTTGGACAATCAGTCTGTATAAACCTATGCACATTTTGCACATATTTTATTGTTTTTACAGTGACTATGATCAGCACATTTTCACACACCTATGTATTTATTTATTTTTATTTATTTTGTTTGTCTTTTGTTTTATAACTATTCTGATGTCTGTTTTGCTTGTCTTGGGCTGGACTGCTGTAACACATCAATTTCCCTACGGGATTAATAAAGTATTATCTATCTATTTTCCCTGAGGGGGTAATTTATTAATATGACATAAACAGAAAGAAATAATCATTTTGCATTGCATTTTTGAGGCTTTCTGTTATGTTATTTTTTATTTTGTGTTTCATCTGCATTTATTTATTAGGTTTACTTAATGTTTTGAGTATTGCACCTACCATGTGAAAATGCATGGACAACCAAAGAAAAATTAGTATTAAAGTCATGTGGAGGAATGAGTACCTGGTCAGGTTTTCATATTTGGGTTCTGCATAATTTTCTACCTGTTATTAATGCATCACAGTAGCACATGTGACAAACAGGTCTATTCTTGAGCTAATCCAGGAGATACTTAAATGCACTCGAGCAGAGCGGTGTTCAAGTATTTTAACTGAAACCAGCAGAGACTTAACCCCACAGGACATCACTTTATTAACATAATTAAAGTGGCAAGTATATCAGATATATTTTAATGGTGTTAATATTCTGTAACCACTAGGTGACACAAGGAATGCACACATTACACCTCTACTGAGAATCATATCACTACATAGTACAGGCTATTGTGAAATATGGAGCAACTGATGTGTTTTATAACACTAAACAATTTTTCTATTTAGCAGTGTGTGAAGTGTCACTGCATAAAAACATGAAAAGATGCTGACACAATGCTTTCTAATTTGTAATCACATCTGTTTTTGTACATAAGGTTTCCCCAGTGTTTTGATCTGTGGAACTTGGGGCTTGATTTTAAAACTTGTGCACATATTCATAGCTGTCAAATATGTTTTTCTATCTCTGTGTTAAAACATTTATCCATTTCAAATGTGATATAGAGATGAAATAGAGATTAAATATTTTGGTCCTTGTCTAGCTCAACTCACTTACCTGTGGGGACAGCAGTTTAACAGTAGGGATGAGGCTGACTGAACTTCCCTCATTATTGGGAGGATTGAGCCAGGGAGCTGCTATAAGGGTGAAGATAGGGTGAGGGACGTGAAAGAGATTTGCATTTCAGGGGGGTGTGATGGATACAGGTAACTGCCAAAATAAAGGAAATACCAACATAAAGTGTCTTAACAGGGCATTGGGCCACCACAAGCTACCAGCACAGCTTCAAAGCACCTTGGCATTGATACTACAAGTGTCTGGAATTCCACTGGAGGGATGTAACACCATTGTTACACAAATTCAAGACACCACTCCAGAATCTCCCATAAGTGTTTCATTGGATTGAGATCTGGTGACTGGACATATGGTTTACATTGCCTTTGTGCTCATCAAACCATGCTATAATAATAATAATAATAATAATAATAATAATAATAATAATAATAATAATAATTGCTTACACTTATAGAGCGCTTTTCTGGACACTCCACTCAAAGCGCTTTACAGGTAATGGGGACTCCCCTCCACCACCACCAATGTGCAGCATCCACCTGGATGATGCGACGGCAGCCATAGTGCGCCAGAACGCTCACCACACATCAGCTATCAGTGGGGAGGAGAGCAGAGTAATGAAGCCAATTCATAGAGGGGGATTATTAGGAGGCCATGATTGGTAAGGGCCAATGGGAAATTTGGCCAGGACGCCGGGGTTACACCCCTACCCTTTTCGAGAAACGCCTGTCACCACTTGTGCCCTTGGATGTGGGCATTGTCATCCTGGAAGATTCTACTCTCATCAAGATAGAAGTGTTTCACCATAGGTTGAACGTGATCACTCAGAATGGCTTTGTCATTATTAAAAGTTTTCTTGCCCTCTAATGGGTTGCATGGACCTAAACCATCCAGGGAAAATGCACCCCATACCATAAGAGCTGGTGGAACCCTTCACTGCGAAAACAAGCACTTGAGCTTATAGGCTTCTTTTGGCATGTGCCACACATGTAGTTATCTGCTTGTTGAGAACAGGCTGAAGGATGTCTCATCTGACTTTGTTCCACTACTCAATAGACCACTATCTGTGTTCTTTGCACAACCCTATTTGCAAAAGTTATACACTGCAACACAACCATGGTATCCCTCTCTGTGACATTCTCAACAGTGTGTACTTGATGAAACTGCCTTAGATTGACATTTGCAGTCAGTTGATTGAGAGTTGCTAGTCTGTTTTGCTCATCTGTCTTGAACCAATGCATCCGGACATTATGGTCGAGAAGTATGCGCTTTTGTTCACAGATGCCTCTAGGTGACGATATTTTTTCCTCAGACTTCAATCCATCACCACCTTAGCCACAGTTCCTCGTGAGACATCAGCAAGTTGCGCAGTCTTCATCACTGAAGCTCCTGCCAAACCTGCCCCAGCAATCACCCCTCTCTCAGAGCCACTGAGATCTCTTCTTCTAGCCATGGCAGCCAAAATAATGGGCAATTATTATATAAATATGAATATTGATTAATATTATTAATAATTATTTTTATACCTGACCCTAAACACAATATTGGAATGTTAATTGGTTACAGTAACCACACCAATGTGGAAGCACCTGTATACCCTGTATCCCTTACTTAATAATTTCCTTTATTTTGGCAATTTCCTGCATATACAGTACATAAATATAGAACATTGCAAGTTGGCAAGATTAAAATCTTGTCCCATAGTTCAGTTAAAAACACCAATAGTTGTGACATTACTTATTATAATTTTAAGTAACCTTGTAAATGACAGATCCCATCTGTATGTAAATGCAATGTACTGAAAATTTTCTTGTGCTGTGCAATGATGTGTTATTTTCAATGTAATGTTATTGTAAATGATTTAAAGAAAGATGTGCCTTCATGTTTCTTCTACAGGTAATGCCATGGTGTTGTGGTCAACTTGTCGAACGACAGTGTTCAAATCTGTGACCAACCGCTTCATTAAGAACCTGGCCTGTTCTGGGATTTGTGCCAATTTGGTGTGTGTGCCTTTTGATATTGTCCTGAGCGCCAGCCCTCGCTGCTGCTGGTGGGTCTACACTCTGCTGTTTTGTAAAGTTATCAAGTTCCTCCACAAGGTCTTCTGTTCGGTGACCATTCTCAGCTTCACTGCCATTGCCCTCGACAGGTAAGCTGACTGAGCCAAATGTGCTGAGAAATATATTGTGTGGATTCACGCTAGTATTTTTGTTTAATTATTGTACCTAATGCTTTATACTGTATCTCAGAAAGGATATGAATGTGTTACAAATGGGGGGTTATGAAAATAGTGAAAGTCAAGAGATTGACCGAGTGATAAGGAAATTCAATAAGTAAAATAATTATTCATAACCCCCATCTTGTAAGTGCTTTTTCCAGAATATACCTGAACGGTTGGTATAATTAGAGGCATGTGAATTCTTTGTTCTCTGGCACAGCTTGGGTGAGAGGAGTAATAATGCAGCCACACTTGATTAAACATTTATTAATGATGACTAGACAGAAACTACGCTGCACACAACAAAATATACAACACACAAGTTACTCTATGTACAGTATTTACAAACATGGCAGTTCAGAGGCCGAACATTCTGGTCACTCGGAAAACCCCTTTTAATGCCTTAAACTTTGAATGCCTACAGAGGCCAAATAAGAGATGAGCTGCATTTCTACATAAATGTGATACAACCTGCAGTTAAATCTCTCTCTCTGCACCCCGGATGCCACAAAATAAATGGGAGCTTATCTCCCTATCCTAAAAATGCACCCTAAGCAGGAAAGAAAATTTCCAACTGTGGTATCTTTTACCCAGGAAACCCAAGTTCCCTAAAAACACAGAATAGTAAGCTCTCTCGAGCAAGGCTCAAATACTGAGCTCAAGTCAGGTTTTGTTTGGATGATCATAAAGTAGTCCCAACTCCTCCGGACTCTTGTTTCTCTTCTCTCTTCTTCCCAGCTTCTTGTTCTCTCTCTGTGCTCTTAACGTGATCATATAGTGTGTGTTTCTGTACTGCTTATTGACAATCATTAACCCACAAGGTTGGTATTCCAAGGTAAACTTTACAATTGTTTTTGTGTAGGGCCCACCCCAGACCTCAGCAAACATCCTCTCTGCTTTGAAGCTAGAAGTGTTTACTCTTTGAGTGTCACAGACTTTCTCTAAAATCTAAGAGACACCTCTCAGTCACCTAAAGCTGTAACAAATGAGAATAGGTCTGAGTAATTTGGCATAGGTTAGTGGTAAATTAGCATTTTTTAATTGTTACCTCATATTGGGGACAGATCAGTACCAGGAAAGGAAAACTCTTAAGGAAAACTAGGACACTACTGTAAAGGGTTTTTACATTATTAGGCAGAACTAACTCTTCCGTCTTAGGCCCAGCCTGTGGTCATTAAAGATTAAGGCACTGGAGATAAGAGTACCAGTGATGTCCTGGATCAGCTCCAAGCTGGGCTTACACAGCCTGGGCTACGTTAAGTTACCCAAATAATTCAGTTTGTTGATATGTTCTCATTTGTGTTCACCTTTTTAGGTGCTGGATTTCAATAGTTTATGATTTGGGTCCCTTCCTGTATGAATAACACTACATAAATGCAAGGAATTATTATTATGTTTCGAAATATTGAGATGTGTTTTGTTAGTGTTCCTTAATGACTAGAGTATCACTTGATGTCTAAGTAACAGATATTTGAGGATATTTGTTTTAGACTCACTGTCAAACTGTTAACTGCTTCAGTACTCCAGATGTCACGGATTCCAGGGGAACAGTCTCCTTGTCCCAGGGTTTAAAAATACACAACAGATTCTGATGTATTAGTAACAAGCATGTGACAGTAAGACAGACGTTTTCTGATCTAGAAGGTTGTTTGTGTTTTAAAGCAAAATATAACCCTTCAAACGTATCTTGCAGTTAGTTAATGGCCTTCTGACTAATTCACTTGAGAATTTGCATTATCAAGTAAGCAAATAAAAATGACCATTAGCCCAATCCACACACACAGCAGCCTAAAAAATACAGTACATGATAAAACAGTACATATAGTACAGTTAATTTCAAGTGCGCTTTGTGACAAAAACACTGTAAAATGTTATGAGGTGAATATTGTTTCCACTGTACTGCAAGTTCTGTCTGTGTCCATTGCACTGTATTTCCACTGTTTTTTAATCTCAGTTTAAAGGTTTGAAAGAAACTAGGCAGTGTGCTCATAAATAAAAGATAAGGAAATAAAGCCATCTGTTGTTTAATGCAAAGAGCTCTGCACTGCAGAAAGGAGGAATTTATGGCAGGAAGCACTGCAGTCTTTTTAATTATTTTTCACCACCCTTTAGCACATAAAGTACATTAAATACAACTCTCCTGCAAGAGCTGTTACAGATTGGGTTTATGAGGCTCCTAATGGTTCCTAAGGTCCAGCCTTCTACAAGAAAGGAAGGCAGCCCCTGGGAAATTCTGTCTGCCAGGTCCAGTTGCTGTAAAATTTCACTTAGAACTGGATTAAAAAACAGCACACTATTTAACCTAACATTTTCATTTAAGAATGTCTGTTCTGCATTCACTCAGTCAGCAGGCTGCAGTATGGAGGAGTGGTTAGGACTGTGGACCAGAGAGCTTTCGAATAACATGTGAAACACTGCAGCCGTACATTTTAGAAAGGAACTTCATTTCAATTTCCTTTGGTAAGATGCTAATGTGTACAAGTGACTTTGGATGAAAGCATTAGCCAAATAAACCTTTTGTAATAAATCTTTTTGCTTCACATGAGATATTCTGCAGCCAGGCAAAGGTCTGTAACATTGGAAATTCGCTATTCTACTTTCAAAGATATACACTAGATATCGATATTTGCTAGCAATAGAAAACCTAAATTTCTGTAAGTGAATTTTAGCCTACTGAAGCAGCAGAAAATATTCTCTGAGCCTTTTCTCTAGATAATACAAAAGTATATTATTTGTATTTTTATTAGGTTTTCAAGAAAAATGCCTGACCAACAACTATGGTGTCAGTAATTGATGTGATATTTTAAAAGATTAATGCATTTTTTTTCTCACCGTGTATCAGAACAGCAGTAAGATCCTCTAGGGGATATTTAAATTTGAGCAGGATTCTTCAAACATTAGGGTTTCCTGGGGTACTGTTGCTATGAGTCTAAAACTGATTTTCAGCATTGAAGCAAACTGGAAAAAAAGTGAAAAAATGCAAATTCTGATTCAGGAAACTGATGTCTGTGAAATGAAGAAGAACAGTTTTTCTCACTGTATGCAGTGAAGACATATTCTTAAACTGTGATTTGTGTTGTGATTTTACTAATTGGAATTGCTGATGAGTTCTCAGCACTTGTAGGATAATGGTTCATTACAGTAAATAGTTCTGGTTTAATTACAAGCTAACAGCTTAATGTGCTATTTTCTGTGGAAAAAGATGAGTGAATTTACTTTTTTAATAAAGAGCTAGTTTTGGATCAGTTTTTATTGCATTTTTGGGGAAAAAGAAGATAACTTATAAGTATAAGATAAGTATAAGTATAAGATAACTTATAGGTATAAGATCACCAAACTGGAAAAGCATACTATATGCATACTTTATGTTGAGTACACAGTACCAACTGAATAGATGGGTTAATGTGTCAAATAAGTAGTATTAAAGATATCAAGATATCAAGAGACCACAAGACAATACCATATCAATCTGAGTGAACTACAAAATAGCATTCCTTTTTCTGTTCATTAGAAACATCATCAAATGTTGTGCAGTAAGTAACTACATAATTACTGACATCAATTTCTTGGACAACAGCCAAAAATACAATCTACTGTATTCTTCAATGCAGGTATACTGTACTTCTAGTTGCACTTTAAATGACAAAAGTAAGAGTGTTAACTCATTGAAACACGTTTTCTGAAAATTTTGTTTCTGACTCAGTTTGGGAATAGTTACTGAATGGTGCAATATAAAATACAAGCAGCCAAAAGTCTTGAAAAATAAAATTGAAGACAGGAGCAAATTATCACTGATCCTAAAGCTGACTCATGCTCCAAAATCCAGCAGTGAGTGTAAAAAATGTAGGAGGAGTGTGGAAATGCTAACCCTAACCCTACAGTAGCTGGAGTTTCAACTCCATTTCTGCAATCTGACCCTGAATCCTCCAGTCATCTGAATTGAAATATTCCTCAAACTAAAATATATGAGTGTAAAACAATCAAAGCCAGTGATAAAACGTTTTGGAAATGTATCTTCTTCAAACATTTGTCTTCTTTAGGCAATTTTTCAGTTAGCTGAGAAATACTATTGAAATGGTACCTAAATGTGAATCAGGTTTAGGCCAGTGTAGGGTTAGGGTTACAAGAACCTTGAATGTTAAATGCAGTAATAATTCTGTTTGCATTTTAAATGACAAAATTAAGAGTGTTTACCCGTTAAAACAGGTTCCTGAAAACATTTAATCTGAGTCAGTTTCGCAATACAGTTACTGAGCGGTGCAATACACAATACAAGCAGCTAAATGTCTCGAAAAATAAAATTGAAGAGAGGAGCAAATTATCACAGATCCTGTGATCCTGACTTAGGCCCCCAAATCCAGCAGTGAGCATAAGAAATGTCAGAGTGGTGTGGGATTCAACTAGACCATTTCTGGAAACTGTCCCTGAATCCTCCAGTCATCAGAATTGACTTGTTTCCTAAATCAACAAATATGAGTGTACTGTAAAACAATCAAAGCCAGTGATAAAACCTTTTGGAAATGAATCTTCTTCAAACATTGTCTTCCTTAGGAATTTTTCAGTTTGCTTGCACATACTATTAAAATGGCACTTAAATTTGATTTTTTTTATACCAGTTGAGGGTTAGGGTCTCAAGAACCTTTAAATGTTAAATGGCGTTATACTGTACTTCTAGTTGCACTTTAAATGGCAAAATTAAGAGTGGTTTCCCATTAAGACAGGTTTTCTGAAAGCTCTTCATCTGATTCAGTTTGGGAATACTGTTAACTGACCAGTGCAATAGAAAATACAAGCAGACAAAAGTCTCAAAAATTAAAATTGAAGATTGAAGCAAATTATCACTCATCCTAGTTATGCCTAGAATTGAGAATTGAGTATCAAAGATGTACAGTATATGTAGTGTGGGAATGCTAACCCTAGCCCTAGGAGATTTCTGCATTATGTAGCCCTGCAGTCATCAGATTTGACATGGTTTCTCAAATAGAAAACAAATGTGTTTTAAACAATCAAAACCATTTATAAAACCTCATGGAAATTTATCTCCTTCAGGAAAGTTTTCAGTCAGCAGAAAAATGGTTTTAAAATGCGCATCCATTTTAGGCATTGACTGTCCTCATGTTTGCAAAGTTTTTTATTTAGAAAAGATTTGTGTTTATGGTTCCAGTGGAAAAAGAGAAGTTGATAATAGTCTGATAAACATTCCATGGACTAATGTAAACATGTTCAGCACAGTTGTATTTTTGGCTTTATCTTCTCCTAAAAGGTGAACATAGAGGCTGTGATGAATACAAAGAATTGTAAAGCATCCTGCATAGTACAGTTTAAACAAATTGTTTGACAAATTCAGTGGAAAATCTTTGTGATAATTTAATAATTTATATACTTATCAATAATTTGTTTGATTTTGCAGTGTTATTTAGCATTGCCTGTTATTAGGTTGGATTGTGCTGCAGAGTGGTTTGACTGCATCATGTGACTATATTTTGCATAATGCCAGAGTGGAGAGTGACACAGATTGAAGAGGAGGATGTTAGGAGTATTGCTCAAAAGATCTTCCTTTAGGGGTTGTTTGTGATATGTTCGGAAAATGATATAAGATGTTTTTTCATGTGCTTTAAAGAATGATAGAATTCTAATTTTATAACCTTTTTTAAATTTCAGGTATTATTCAGTTCTGTATCCACTGGAAAGGAAGATTTCTGATGCCAAGTCCAGGGACCTCGTCATCTATATTTGGGTTCATGCACTGGTGGCCAGTGCTCCAGTGTTTGCGGTGACCAATGTCACGGACATTTATGCCATGTCCATGTGCACAGATTCCTTGAGCTACTCCCTGGGTCACCTGGTCTACGTCATTGTTTACAACGTGACCACGGTCATCCTGCCTGTCGCTGTGGTCTTTTTCTTCATGCTTCTCATTCGCCGCGCCTTGAGCGCCAGCCAGAAAAAGAAGGTGATCATCGCTGCGCTGCGGACTCCTCAGAACACCATCTCTATCCCCTACGTCTCCCAGCGCGAGGCCGAGCTGCACTCCATGCTGCTGTCCATGGTGCTGACTTTCATCGTGTGTAGCATCCCTTACATGATGCTCATCGTGTACAGGACCATTCTCAACATCTCAGAGATATCCGTGTTTCTGCTGCTCACTGCTATTTGGCTGCCGAAGATCTCGCTGCTGACGAACCCTCTGCTGTTTTTGACCATCAACAAGTCTGTGCGCAAATGCCTTGTGGGTACCATCGCGCAGCTTCACCGGCGCTACAGCCGGAGGAATATTGTCAACTCAGGGGGTATAGCAGATGCCACCGCAGAGCCCAACGTACGGTCTGGGAGCCAGCTTCTGGAGATGTTTAACATTGGGCAGCAGCAGATTTTCAAGCCAACGGAGGAGGATGAGGAAAACGAGACAAAGTCAATTGGCTCGGGAGACTTCCGGCCGAAGGCGATCCCAAGTACAAGCCTGGAGATCAAGCAGGCTGCTGTCCAGAAGTTCTCTCCTCCGCACAGCAGCACGGACTCTGCAGCCCAGGTGGCCCCGGCCACCCCTTCCGACGTGGAGGACGTGAACGACAAGTACGCCACTCACTTTGGCTTCGGGCCCTTTGAGTTGCCTCCTCAATGGCTGTCAGAGACTCGGAATAGTAAAAAACGGCTGCTCCCTCCTCTGGGCAACACCCCTGAGGAACTCATCCAGACTAAGCAGCCGAAACTGAGAACAGAGAGAAAAATCAGCAGAAACAATAAAGTCAGTATTTTTCCAAGGGTGGACTCATAATAAGAGAACTGTCAGATTATTGTTGATGCAAGTGTCTAGAGTTTTGTATCGAAAGAAAAAGAACTACATTTGGTGTTTCTTTTATTCCTCCACAGCAAAAGTATGCACTTGTCCATACTTAGGGGAACATTGCTTAACAGTTTCCTAAGCAAATATCTTTATTACTCTCTTTTTGTATTGATTTTTACACACTTAAAACACAATGCTCATTTACTTTTGTGTTTAGATAGCTGGTCCAATGTGTTTTTATTTTTCAAAAGCCTACCGTTTGTATTTAACAAAAATGTTTTGCACCCAAAGTAAATTGACATGGTCTCTTATTCACAGACAGCCGTATGCTGAACCTAAACAGATTAGCGGAGTTTAAGATGCGCATCAGGACCACGACTTCATAATCAGTACTGTAGGTTTGCCCATTTTGTCTTATCTCCTGTCCCTAAAATCAGTGGCTTGCAAAATAAAACAGAAACAGGCTAAACAGCTTGGGCTTATTGATTTTACAGTAGGCTTCAGTAAATGTTCACTTTAACCTATATTGCATCTTCAGTGGTTTTTAATTATTTAATTTTTCTAATCTAGCAATTTGAGTTGGATCAACACAGAACCTTTCAGAAAGAAAAAAATAGAATGGGATATTAGAATTACCCAATGACAGAGAAATCACTGAAATAACTCAAATGAAATATGTAGTATAATTGGCTTCTGGGAAAATTAGGGTTCAGTGCAAGGGTTTGGGTGTCTGTGTTCATGTGTGCCCGGAACTGGCATCCTGTCCAGCATGTATCTGGGCTTGTGCCTGTTGCTTGTTGGGATAGACTCTGACTCCCCTGTGACCCTGAATTGGATGATGCGTTTAGCAAACTGGTGGATTGATATGCAATATCTTATTTGTTGGAACACACAGTAAGATTAGTGCTCAGAGTAGCACATTTGCATTCATTAATTACAGTTAATAGAATTTCTTCTCTTCAGGTAAAGTTGCCTGTGGATTGTTGGTCATAGATTAATACTGTTATTTGGAATATACTTGTACAAGCTAAAATGTGACATTTATTGACCTCTTGGTTTTTGTGCCAACAGTTTCTCAATACTGAAGTGCTTTGATCACATGTACTTACACAAGTGGATGCATTTGTAATATACGCATATGTAAGTATAAAACCAAATGTGGACCAAGTAACTTTTGGACTTTTGTGTTTTTTTTTCTGCTGTCTATTTCTGGGAGAGGGGTCAGTAGTTTTTCAGTTACAGTGTGACAATCTTGTATTTGCAGCAGAACGTCTGGTGATGTGTGCTACATAGTGTATTATTAAAAGTGTTTAATAGAATTGTTCTTCAGCAAACAACAGAATTAATAAAGGATAACTGAGAAAAAAAAAGCATGAAATTTGATTTCAAAATGAACAGGAAGGCGGTGGTGATACATTTAGTTGAATTTTAAAAGTTGATAAAAGTTGATTTTTTATTGGCCTGTCATGGTGAAATTCTCTTTAGTATAGTAGGAATGTAGGAATGTTTAAAACTAATGTTTTCATATGTATTTAGGCATACAAAAAGAATGGGCAAATTGTACAGTTCAGTTCAGATTGTAGTTGAATTGCAGTTTTCTCCAGTAAGAAAAATAAAAATAACAAATTGTGGAAAGTTTTATTAAAGCTTTCTTGATCTTCATCTTTTGGTAACAGGTACTGTAACTTTCTCAGCACCACTGCAAAGTAATAATGCATAGCCTGAGTAGTAACCTCCATCAAAGCTTCGGATTGTGATTCTGGGATTCATAATTATGTGCTATTTACTGATTGAATTAAGTATGTTACAACAGGGCATCTTCCTGGTCACAGGGGTCCATTTTAAGTGAAAAAATTAGCCCAATCATAATAAAAAATATAAATAATTGAAAAGAGACCTCACAAAGGGAATCATTTTCATAATTTGAAAATCAGTCCTGAAAATCTGAAGAACTCTCGCAATTACAGACTTGAAATATGCAGCCACGATCTCAGAGATCTTTAAAACAAAGAATTTTCTGCTCCTGTATTTTACAGTCTGTAGTTTTACAGTATTTGTATAATTAAGCTGCCTGACATAGGACATCAGTGTGCATTCAATTTCTAATGTTTATGGACATTTTTGTGAGTGTATTGTATTATCTGTGATTTTTTAACAATTGAAATAAATTGAACCTTACAGGGTGTATCCACATAAAACTAAAAGTTTCTCGAGAAAGGGGAATAATGTAAAAATTAATCACTTCTTTATCACAAATATATTTGAGCACTAATCAGGGAATGCTAAATTAGGCAAGACACCACAGACTCACTAATGATCAGACTGAAAATACAGTAGTTTTTTAAACAGTAGATTAAAAGTTTGGATATATTTAATCTTAATTAAAGCCTCTAGGATTTAGATGCTGTGGCATTTAAATCAGCCATGTAAAAAAATCTGCAATATCTGTTTTTACCTGCTTTAAAACGTGTTTACTTGTTAAAAATAAATTAGAATTATGAGAATTACGTTATGAAAAAAATGTTTACTTTGTAGAGTGATAGAAGGATTGAGACAAGATGAAGTAATATCAGATTTACGTTTACACCTTAATGCCATGTAGCAATGAGACCTAAGGATGACATGATTAGTTTTTCTCTTTGTCATACTTGCTGGTTACCTTCAAGAGATCAAAGCATAGCTGTGAACCACTGGCACCTGTTGATGCTGTACTTCAACACTGCACTACAGAAAGCACTACAGATTTGTTTTCACTGCTCCTGTGATGCAGCTACCAAGTTCTGTTTTATACATATATGACTGTTAAAATCAATAACATTTTTACTGACACACTCTTTCATTTATCAATAATGTGTATCTAACCGATCAATACAATGAGTACTCAAAGGAGTGAGAAAACAGATATTTATTGTATGCTGTAAAAAATATAGTGGTGCAGTGATTATCATTGCTGCCTCACAGTCCCTGAGCCCTGGGTTCAATTCTGGACATCTGTGTGGAGTTTGTATGTTCTCCCCATAATTGCATGTTTTTTTTCTGAATGTTCCAGTTTTCTATCTGGTAAGTTAATCAGCTTCTGGGAAAATTGGCACTGGTTTGAGTGTGTGTGCGTCTGTGCCCTGTGCCCTGTGATCTAGTGTGTACTCCGCCTTGTACCCTATGTTGGTTTCTTGCCAAATCTTCAACTCCCATGTGACCCAGAATTGGCTGAAGCAGAAATGTGTGTAGAGTTGTAAAAATATATTTAACATTGTTTATTCCCCTTTTAAGTTTTAGATTAAGGAACATTGTTAATACTTATAATTTACACTGATATACATTTTTTTCTTCTCAGAAAATGGTCTTTGTGCAGTTTGAAAGACCTCTATTTACAAATGTCTATATCAGCATGCAGCAGCAGCAGCAATGAAACTTAAAAATTGGGCCCTGAGGGAACATAAGTTAGAAATGTGTTAGACAATTCGGTTGAAAAAGTATGTTCTTCAGTCAGCCGGTATTTCCAAACAGCAGGGAGTGTGGCTCTTACCAGCAAATACATAACTTTGTTTCAGTATTGATTTGGCAGTGAAAGTAAGAACAGGTTTGAAAATTGAAAGGAAATACAATGTTTTCTCATGCAGAGAGATCACAGTCCTGGGCCTGGTGACCCACACGCCAGCTGGTTTTCGTTCTATCCCACTTTCATTCGAGAATTGAAGCCTTACTTGATCTAAGAAGGCGCTGCAATTGATCATTTGAATTTTGTGTTTAGTCATGAGTTTGTGATCTTATTTGACTTACAAAATACATCAGCTGTAAGCTCCAACATGGTCAAAGAGCTTGGAACAAACAGTTCCAATTAATCTTATAATAAGTAAATGAAGGGTTTGATTGTGCAGCTGAGGGCTCAGCTGGAGCAAAAACCAACAGGTGCTTGGGTCACCAGGCCCAGGACTGAGAATTGCTAGGGGGTAAATTTGCACAGTACATGCTTGGAGCCCGTGAGAGACCGGGGTGGAATCTCAGCTGGAGCAGAGCTGCACTTATCACGCTTTCACCTACATTGCAACATGTACAGTAAACATTTTATACATAACCATATTTCAGTCTCAGAAATGCAAGATTAGAGACAATTATATTATTAGATGAGAGTGGCCATTTTTCCCTTGTTGACTGTTAACTGGCAAAGGCCAAACTGTAACCTTTGTTTTCTTGTGAAACCGGTGGGCTCTCTTCTTCCTTCCAGTAACAGCATTCTTCTCAGTGAATGTCAGTGAAGGAGGTATCACTAAATAAAAGCGAAATCACTAGTCTTTGGTTTGGCTCCAGTCCTCTGCTGTGTGGGAGTCAGGGGCAGAAAGATGACATTACTGTTGAAAGTGATGTTAATGGACCAGCATGACACACTTTCCAGTATGTTGATCAGAGACACTGTGATGTAAGAGTGCTATACTTCAGAAGAAAAGTTAGCCCAGGGTTCTGACTGCTTGGTCATTAAGGATCCAATGGCACTGTAAGTAAGGTTAGGGATGTAGAAGTTCCACTTTAGTTAGGTCGGAATTCTAACCCCTCAACCTGATTAGTTGTGTAGTGTGCCTGCAGATGACCGTCTTTGTCATCCAGGTGGGCACTGCACCTTGGTGGTGGATGAAGTCACCTAACTTTCATATGTTAAAGCACATTGTTATCCTTTAAGATGAAAAACACTGTGTAAAACCAGACTATCATTATCCTTGCAGACCGAGTTAGTCTGCTGCTTTATTTGTGGGGGCACAAAGACTAAGATCAGGAAGTCTACATTGTTGTTCCTATCGTCAGGAAAGATGCATACTAAATTTATCCCAATCCTTCATGTGAAAATATTTAAAAATATTTATAGTGCTACAGTTCTATTTCTTTCTTATTTTTCTAGTTATTTTATTAAACGCATATTGTTTTAAAGAATGCATTCATTTGAACTCAGAGGAAATTGCTTTTCTGTGGTTCACTGAAGGGGTTTTCTGTAGAGGAAATATGAGCCTTCACCTCAGGAAATGTATTCATCATGTATTTAAGCACTAAATTCAGTGGATTGCACAAGATTTGTTTCAGTTCCAATAACTAAGCAGATCTCACAAGATGTTCATTTGGAACAGATACAAGCCCTAATTGTTTTCTACTTACACTGTACAATCAATAAGCTGCAAAGAAGTTCAGCCACCACTTCATCATTAATATCTTATTTGTGGGCCAGATACCATTATTGCTCCACATCAGAATCACATCAGAAACATTTCCTTTATAACATTACATTATTTCTGCTGTATTCAATTTCGGAGCCTTGCTATCATGTTAAGGTTTTCATAATGTCTAATTAATAGCAAAGTATTTTAAAAAACAGTTAATTAAAGTTCACCAGAGTGCTCAATATAAAACGTTTTCAAAATTGATAATTTAATAAGTAATGCAAAACATTGTATTATCATGTACAGTATACAACTCATGTGACAGAGATTGAACTATGTCTACCACAGATTGCAGTGCAGTTAATGCCAGAGAACACTGTAAAGCAAAGAAAAATGGTTTAAAGGTGAAACCACGACATCTTTACAAAGTCAAATGTGAAAGATTTTACTCTGAATTTCAATAATATTGCAACAGCATAGACAAATAATATAAGATTCTGTAAGTGTTGTCCCCTGCATTTTAATGTTGTTGTATGCTAAATGTTCCGTTCTGCAATTTAATGCTTGTTCTCAGTAACCTCTTGCCGTTGCACTGATTAAACTGGAGCAGGTTTAAATAGGCTCCATATGTTGCAGACCTTCCAGTGCCTGAGTCATCTGTAGGCAGATTATACCTTCTCCCCAGTAATTAAGCAGGTGTCAGAATAAATTGTTGTCACAACCATGGGCAGAAGGGCTAAGAGCTGTGACTTCCTGCTGCAAGTAGTGTTTGGGAACCAGTAGGTGGTCCCTGTGTATCCTTGTGGACCAGAAAAAATTTCCAAAACACTGTCTCAATATGATTACATGGGACACTCTGCTGTAGGAGGTACCATCTTTAGGATGAGGCATTCAACTGAAGTGATTATTATAAACCCACAGCTATTTTCAAAAGAGTAGGGGTGTTAACAACAATGCCCTGACAACTTTACATTCTGGATTTCAAAGGAGTTCTTTGAATTCCTTTGGGTTGAAAACTGTTAAATAAATTATTATTACTTATTGACTGCACAATTACCCTCGCGTTTCCAAAAAGCAGGCCTTGGGTGGCACATTTGAAACAGTAAATGTTATTTAACAGGTAGAAGCTACTCTGTAGCTACACTGTGAAGTCAAACTAGACTTTCTGTGTTGACACTTAAACAGGAGTGTTCTCCTTTTCCCCTCTATTCATAAACCCTGGATTCCTCAGCAGACTGAGAAAAACAGAAAACTTTACAAGTCTGGTGCAACCTTTGTGGTGAGTGCACATAAATATTTGCATTTTATGTCTGTGAAATTGGCACTTATGGATAGAATGCTTATGTTATTACTGATATGGTTTGCCTTATCCTATCATGTTTCTCCTCGGCATCTTCTTTTAGACACTAAGAAGGTTTCTAAGCCTTTTTGCTTTAATAGCCCACAAGGGGTGAATGTATTAAAACAGTTTTCTGCTTTTCATCACAATCTTATTTCAGAGTCTCTACGACCCACTGACCTTTCTCCAAGATGGTCCTCAAGGTGAAGTGTCTCCTTGGATACAATGCCATGGGGAATTTTTAACTACCCAGTTTGGGTTCTAGTTCTTTCAGACTTATGCTTTAGAGAAGGTATAAACTTACTATTGTTTTGGACTTAACAGTGAAATAGAAACCAGAGGACAAGCAGTTAATATGCAGAAGTGCATTTAAAACTGAGAAGAGGAAGCACTTCAATATCCTAACGGCTGTGGGAGTATGGAACAACCAACGTAACCATGTTGTTGAAGCTGATATCCAGGCTTCTTTTGCAAGAAATTGGATTAGATCCTTGGATCTTGGATCTTGGACCTTGGATCCTGTGACTAACAAGCTAAACAGGCCTCTAATTTGTAGGCATTTTTCCGTTTCCCTTTTGCACTGCTCAAATGAATCCTTATTGGGGTGGATTTAAAATGGTTAGTTTAGAAGATCTGGCTTGTAACTGAAACCAATTGGATAAAGTGAAACTCAGTATAAGAATAAGATCCACATGAAGTTCTTGATTAAACATACAAAAATGCTGAACACTGAATCCTCAGAGAAGTATTATCCAGTTATACTTGTACATTTATAATAATAATAATTGCTTACACTTATATAGCGCTTTTCTGGACACTCCACTCAAAGCGCTTTACAGGTAATGGGGACTCCCCTCCACCACCACCAATGTGCAGCATCCACCTGGATGATGCGACGGCAGCCATAGTGCGCCAGAACGCTCACCACACATCAGATATCAGTGGGGAGGAGAGCAGAGTAATGTACCCAATTCATAGAGGGGGATTATTAGGAGGCCATGATTGGTAAGGGCCAATGGGAAATTTGGCCATTTGTATTTGCAATTGTGAAGAACTTCTTTATAAAAATACAATTTAAAGAAAGACTGTTAAAAAAGCCTCACAATACCATCAATTAAAGATTACATAGGTATTGTATTTCACTTCTTTAAAAAAAAACATCCTCAGCCAGGCACAGGAGTGTTCAATTAGACACCTAATTGCACTGTTCACTAAAATATGCACTTCAGCTCTTCACTAAGCACCAGGTCTTCATTAACAACCCATGACTGTCATGCTCGTAAACCCCTCCTCTTAAGGACGCTCTAGCCCTTCCTTGTTTTCAGCTGATCTCCTGCACCTGCCTCCTGTTCCTGCCCCCTGTCCTGTAAAAGCCAGGCGTTCCTGCCAATCTGGGCTCAGCTTTGGAAGATGGACGCCTGGAAGCCCACCTATCTGCGAGGCCTGACCATCTGGGTCCGGGATCAAGGAGCGTCTAGTCCTGTTACCCCCTTTTTATTCCCCCGACCCTCTCCGGCTTTTAACTCTGTTTGTCTGTCAGGATGGATCACCCAGTCTTGGACATTTGCTGCACTTTTGGATTTGCCTCGGATTCCCTCGGACTGTTTGGCTCAACCACACCTCCCCCGAACACCAGCGCACCATGGACACGCCCCCTGTTTTCCTTCCAGCCCCTTGCATGCCTTTTTCCCTGTGTTTTCTTCACTCCCCCTGGATCGTGTTGTCTGCATAGGGTCCTGAAAGAATGCTTAGTGACAATGACTTTTAAAATCACTAACTTTCCCAGCTCATCTGATTTGGCCAGTGATGCCTCTCTGTAACCAGCACTTTCATTGGACTCATTACTTACTCATTATTACTTTGGACTCCTAAGTTCCATCTAAGTTTCCTCTCTCAGCTGGGGGGAGAAGATTCACTGCTACATTGCAAAGTAATGATCTACTCGTCTAGGTGCTAATGACTCTAATCAGCCCAGGTTCAGCTGGCAAGCTCTTTTCCTTAGTAGCACAGGCTAAAACAGACTAAAACAAACTGTAATTTTTTAAAAACAGACTATAAATTCCTATTGTCCCTGGCAAACTAACACACAACCCACCTGTTCATTGCCTGTGAGGCCCCTCACTTCAGCCTAAGCTATATTTTTTTTCAAGCATCCCTTCCTCGCCAAGGCCTGTAATCTAGCCCAATCCATTGCTCCTTTCAGACTGGAGCCTAGACACAGGCCAAAACCTTTTCCTCCTAGCTGGTCTTTTAAGCCACATAACCAGTCCAGATCAGTTGTTAATTCCATGCAGGACCTATCCCAACAACCCCTTTTCTTCATGTGGAATTTCACCCCTTCTAAGTGCCAATGACTCATTCAGGATCACTGGACTTTCCAATTCACAAGTGTCCATTTTGATGTTGGGTGACTTAATTAGAAAAAGCCACCTGTCATTACCTCACTGCACATATTATCTTGTTTTTTAATTGTGTTTAGTTGTGGAAACCTTAAAACAAACAAGGAAGTAGTTAACCCCCCCAAAAAAAGGGTGTTAGTTCTGAAGAGCAGTTCCAGCATGAGAATCCATAGCAATAGCACATGACAGAAACAGGAAAAAATTCAGACAAAGTCAGTATTACAGAGACAACTCCGGAAGCTGGCTTTGATAGAAAAACTGGCTGTAATTGTTATCAACAATAGCATCACCAGTTGCTCCACATTTGAAAATATACTGAAATATTTTCAAAACCTAAAACACATTCCAAAACGTACTGGACATTGAGTACCTGATCAACAATATGAAACAAGCCAAAAAACAACATACCGTTTGAGTCAGACATTGTACCATAATAAAAGCAGTGCATTGGATTTTTAGTTTTTGAAGTGCATATCCTGTGCTGCCAGGCTTCATTTTGTTTTGGTTTTTTCCCTGCTGTAATTTTCCCTTGGCAGAAGAGCACTCTCTGCTGCTCCTGCAAAAGAAATATTTCTACTAGCTAGTTTCTGAGATTGGCAATGAGTCATTATCCTATACACAAAGAGAGAAAATGCAGTATTGAAAATAGCAAAGTGCAGATTCAATGAATCTTATTGTAGTATTGGCACATCTTGCCTAGTGCTTTATTTGTATGCATGAAAGTAAAACTTGTTATTTTACTTCTACAAAGGTAGAAAGAGGGATTTGAGTTGTTAATGTCCATGACGTATGTTCATTCAATGCTATTGTTCATAAAAAATGATTAATCTTTAAAGTTCCATCAGTCACCTGATCAGGTTTTGAGTGGATGTTATGTTTCCTGTAAAGCTTACTGAAATCTTTTTTTTCTCACTGAGAACAAAAACCTTATTTAAAGGATTTAGTGCATGTTCCTAATTCCAAGTCTCAGCACTTGTTACTTAAGGTATTGAAAAGGGATAACAAATGCCTTTGTTCTTTTAAAATGTCACTAGGGTTTTTTGTTTAAAAAAAAGTAAGTCACGAGGAAGGACTTGATTTTCAGAGATGTTGCAAAATGTTCTAATGCTATAATGTGCTGTGAAGTAGTAGCATATTGATGATCATGCAATGAATAGGTACAAACAATATTAATCCGAAAATAAATGATTAATTGAGTTGCTTGGCAACAGATAATTCTGCAGCAGCAAGATTTTCTGCTATGCATAGGTGTTGCTTAATTGATGTTTCCTCATTGCTCTCAAATATCTAATGTCTCTCAAACAGTCATTATTTTTGGCAAAGGAACACTGAGGTAACAGAAGGACCATCTCAATTATGAATTCAGCACTTCTGCTGTATGACAGGGTATAAAAACAGACTATAATGTTTGTAATTCAGGGCTCATTGGGATGACAAAAATGATTTAATGCATATAAATTAAATTCCAAAATGATCAGTCAAAGGATGAAGATCTACGGTTGATCCTCTTTTGTGCAACTCAACGAAAAACATAAATTGCAAAAGCAAAATCTGGACTTCTTTATTAAAATCACACTCAGACAAAGCTAACAAAGACTGGGTCAGTCTCAGCCATAAAATTCATTTGGACTTCACGGAGAACTACAATACTATTTTTATATTTTGGGGTTTGAAAGAACCAGCATTGAAGAGTGCATTTCAAACCGTTAAAAAGGTAAAATGTACACAGTCACATATAAGACCTCCAATTTACATCACAAAATAGATGAAGTTTCCAGGTATGTACAGCACCATATCCTGTGACTCAGAATGATGCAACAAAACGTCTGGTGATGTGAAGCAGCCCTTTTACATTGTAAACAAGCAGGCTTGTGAGTACATCTTTTTTAAACCAATAGAAATATTGAGTTCGATTTTGAGATGGCTTTGCTGATTAGTGGGACTTACTTGTCCCACTCTGCATGCAGGTCACGTTGGAAAATTTCTGCAGTGAAATATCTGCTGCACAATCTGTACTAATTTCCTCGTACATTACATTAGTCATCACAGTCACTAGTGAGCAGGAAGGGATCACGTGAGCTCTCACTCTCGGCCCTGGCGAGACCAAGGATTTGCGATAACGTGGCAACTTATAGTACCTTCACAAAGTTCAAGATTTAATAATCAGTCTGAGAAATTGGGACTGTAGTTCCCCTTCAAGAGAGAGGTAAGCACGAAAATATCCAAGGTAAATCAAGACAGAATTCTCTTTGAGGATCATCAGAATTCCAAAGACTAGCTATGAGCAGTGGCACCATTTCATTGATAGTCAGTTCACAAGAGAATGAGTATCTCTCCAGTGAAAACTGCTCATCTCACGTCTCTACACAACATGTATTTAACTTCAATAGCACCCTGAAGTGGTGTGTAATAGATAGCTGTGAAGGCAATCTGTTCAATGCTGTTATGAGCGCAGGATCGTGGTTTAGTAGGAGACCTGTTTATTAAATTATAATAGTCCAGCCAGAACTAGTGGGAAGTCTTAAGAAGGCACATTGCCTCAGTGATTTCTTGAGGGCCTACTCAGATGAGTGCTTCTGTTTCAATACACTCTCCAGGAAAATAACACGTGGTTGGATATATTAATTCAAAATTTTCATTGTTTTAGTATGGAACATTCATGCTGAAGAAAGCCAGCAGCTATCCACAAAATAAAGTTTCTTAAGGTTCTGAGAATTGCTTCTGGCGGAACATTCTGTTCAGTGACTGCTTTTTTCCTTATCATCTATCCTATGATCGACAGGACAGAATTTTAAACACCCAAAATATCCATCTGAAGGTCCAGTTTTAGAAAGTAGAATGAGGGTTACAGAAGCGCTGACCTTTCCATAGGTGTGTTTGAAATATGAGGATTTTTATGTAACAAGTAGAAACATAACAATACATATGAAAGGTTTTCACTCCTTTTTTCCCTTTCATACCCATCTCTTAATCTGGATTTTACTTTTTCTGTGAAGCTCTTCATGTGGTTTTAAGCCTCCTTGTCAATATGAAACACCAAAGTGGGTCTGATGTGGGTATATTCGCATTTACATGTAGTTAATGTTTTGTAAAATATTTGAATCCTTATTTTACTGTACATAAACACCATATTATTTATACTGTATATACTGTAGTGAAAGTGAAATTGATATTTTTTTGCAGATTTCTGGGGTTTACCAAAATTAAAGCAGCATAATTGATCAAATGCTATCGAAGCCACAATTTACTGTATGCTGTTATTTTTAATCTGATGTTTAACTCTACTGCTTGTGTTTGTGTAAGAGGGTTAAATATGGTCAATTTACTTACCCAAACACATTCTCTTCATTTTTAACTTTGAAATAATCAAAAGTTAACACAGCTTTGTACGTCTGCAATTTGGTGTAGTAATATAGGAACATGAGGCTGTAAGGTGATCTTGGAGACTTAACCATTAAACACAGCAGGTACTCAACATCCCATTATAAGAGAAAAATTGTCTTCATTTGTCAAAAATGTCATTTTGATTCATGTTATATAGAACGGAACTGTCCTAATTTGTTTCTTGGAACACAAATAATCATTAACTGTTAAGTGCTTATAATATACTCTGTTCTTTTATACTTTTTTAACCTGAATCAATGTTTTTTCCTACTCATTGCTTTTTGCTATGGCTAGGTAAAGGCACATTCGACAGCTGGCCTCACAATCAATTCACAATTACGTCCCAGGTGGGACTAAAACATAGACCACAGAGACTTCTGCCAGCTTCATGCAAGCAACTAAAAATAGTCAATGATGAGGAGAAAGCACTATTGTTACCTGAGGTGAAAAGGCAGAAGCATGAGGTAATTTTGAAAAAGAACATTATCTTCCTGCTTCCCTTGATGTTGTCCTGCTGAGAGTGTATTACCAAATCAAAGGATTAGAGTAATAACCTCTCAGGTGCTCCATCTCTCTCGAAACCTTGACAACATACAGCGATGTCACAATGTCCTGGTGAAACAGTGCACTTGAATGATAAAATGGCTATGTGGTTTCAAAGCAACTTGGATCTTGTTATCTGTGAGGGCCAAAATAAAGTCTGACAACAACATAAGAAAAGGCACAAATGAAAATCGAAAGTGTTTTGCAAATATATGGCTTGAAGAAATCAAGAGCCATAGCACAGATCTTTAGTTTATTCCACACAGCCACAACTTGTGATTTGAAGGAGTGTATAAAATTCTGACTCATGAATCTAATTGTATTGGTGATCTGTCTGCATCATATACGACACTGGATTTTAACTTAAAAACACAATGAATACATTTGGATATTTTGTTTGTCTGGTAGCTTCTTTGAAACTTGTTTGAAGGAGTGGTGTGGATTTGTGTAACAATCCTTTAAATAACTCCAATGAATCTAGAATGTCCCAGTCTAGGATGATTTCTTTTATTTTTACACACACTCCACTTTGTAAGTGTCAATAATTTCAAGATTCAGATCGTCAGAATTGATTACCTGCTTGTGGGAGAGTAAAAAGGACACACTGCTGATGAGACAATCTGCAGAGACATTGTCATTTGAATCATAGTGCCACATGCCTGGTAGAGGAATGAGTATTAACCAGAAGAGCAGTGTGTCTCTTACTGGTGTTACAGTAAGCCAACAAGCAACTGGCACGTCAGAGGAGCTGCTGTTATCTGGTAATCTGGTCTTGGATGAGTCCTGGTTTAATTATCCAAACCTTACAATGAGCAGCATCCAGCTGGTTTTCTTCCACTGCAATAGGAATCTCAGTTATTAGTTAGCAATTGACAGGATGACCTAGGATCAAAGCAGTGACATCAGGCATGCACTGAGTGAAAGCCATTACTAGTCACTCAGGAGTTAGTGATAAAATATTTTAGCAATATACTGTAGATATGACATCCTGATATCTGCATTCTTACATAAATGGCGATGACAAAGAGAAAGACTTATTTAAAAAAAATCAAAAAGTGAATCTCTCCTTGTTACAGAATTACAGAAAACAATATATGTCTGCGGACCACAATACAGTACTATTTGCAATTACTAATTCTGTAATACAGACTGGGCTGAGCTAAAAAACAAGTGACTTCAGACCACCTGTCACGCCCTCTGCAGTCAGAGGGCGCTCCTTCTCTGTCCTGTCTCTCATTTCCAGTTCTTTGCTGTCCTTCCGATGTTTCTCTCTCCCTGGGGCTATATATTTCCAGGTCTTTCATTCTGCCTTTGCTCAGCACTGACATTTGGATGTCCTGAAACCCGCCTGAAAACCACCAGGTTGCCCCACGTCCCCTACCTGAGGGCATAGGTTTCTATACGGCATTTCCTGAACAGCTGAGCCCGGGCTAATCCCTGTTTCGCTGCTACGCATAGGGTCTTTTCCGCTCTCCTGCCAGTCTACGGTTTGTCCCTTCCAACATCCGTGACACCACCACTATGATGCTCAGGTGGAACTTAAAAAAATATTGGATATGTCGTGCTTTGGCTGCCATACACACTCATTCTGAAAAAAACAGTTGCATCAATAAGCCAAAGAAAAAATAATGATGATAATAGTAACACTTCAGAAAAAGCAGGCTCAATTTGAAGGAATTTTTGTTTATTTGTATACATTCAAGAGCTCTTGCTGTTCTCTTATGCCTACTAATAGCAAGCATGAAAGAGAGGAAGAGAAACAGAGCTCATTCTGCTGATGATCATAGAAAACCACTCTTCAGCTGCAGAATAACAGAATCTCCATGGCAACAACATTCACTTACCCTCCAGACCATGCAGTAATCACTCTTGAATGTAATAGTAGTCTTCTCTGGAGAGCAGCACATTAAAATATTTTTTTTATTTATGTGCAACAAAGGACCCTGAGCAATATACACTCTCTCCATGGTTCTAATTGTATTCTAATTAATTTATTAATGGCAAGCAGTCGATAGAGGAGCTGAGAGTGTAACTCTTCTGAAAATATTCTTACTCCTGAAACGTCTCTAATGAAGGGCTTTCCTCAACATAAACTTCAACTTTGCCAAACAATAATGTTTTTAAACATTTTCATTTGGAATAAAAAGTCATTTGTCACACAGAGTCTATGCAGAATCCTGTACTCAAACCTAAGCAGGTAATGGATCTGTTTCCATAATGGGAATAAATGTTTATCCAAATGTATTTTTGGTATTTTAGATTGTTGGTATTTTCTCCTCAATAATAATACTTGAATTTTTTATTTAGTGTGTTTTATTTACCGTATGTGCATGAAGCTTTGGATTACTTGAATGTTAGTCTAGTTTTTTGTGTAGAGACCTAGACCAAATCTAGACAGCTGAAATATGGAAGTACAGGTGCTTTTACGTCCATGATGTAAAGACCGCCACAAGAGTT
Organism: Lepisosteus platostomus; assembly: GCF_059453375.1. Taxonomy (NCBI): domain Eukaryota; kingdom Metazoa; phylum Chordata; class Actinopteri; order Semionotiformes; family Lepisosteidae; genus Lepisosteus; species Lepisosteus platostomus. The sequence goes on from NC_142620.1 coordinate 15,480,049, forward strand.
TAAAATAAGACAGGAGCCCTTGGCTAAATTCGAATTCTTAGTTCAACCAATTTTAGTGCTGTGAGTTCTATCTGGCATGCATGTTGAAAACAAAAATGTCAATTTTGCCAAGAAACAAGTAAAGATTAATTTCATGCCACAGAAATAAAGAAACTTAACACGGAGACACCTGAAGAAGGCTATGAACTGAAACATTGTTTTTTCTACTTTTCAGGGCGGTGTTTTACTTGTTCTTGTTCCTTTGTTGCAAACATCCTGCTAAAGCAATACTACTTTATACTCCCTCATTCTTCCGGAAATGGTTTGGTTTAGATAAAATTGCAACACAGATAGTACCTATAGAGGTCTTCAGAGGCCTATTGTTACTGGTCTTGCCTTTTACTGTTCTGATCCCACCGACTTCATTGCAGTGTTTGGCACTACATAGGAAGCCACTTCAAACGCAAGTGTCACGAAGCATTCTTTCAGGACCCTATGCAGACAGCACAATCCGGGGAGGAGTGAGGAAAACACAGGGAAAAAAGTATGCAAAGGGGCTGGAAGGAAAACAGGGGGCATGTTCTAGGTGCGCTGGTGTTCAGGGGTGTGTGTCCGAGGCAAACAGTCCAAAGGGTGTCCACAGGGAAATCCTTTACGAAGCAAATGTCCAGAGCCGGGTGGTCCATCCAAGACAAAGATGAACAGAGTTAAAAGCCGGGGTGGATCCGGCGAATGGTCGGTGGAATAAAAGGGGGGTAATGGGACCAGATGCTCCAGTCCCAGACCCAGAAGGACAGGACGCCGTTGTAAAGCCTGTGCTGTCGAGTCGCTCCTGGACTCACGGAAAGGCGGGCTTCCAGGCGTCCATCTTCCAATGCTGAGCCCAGATTGGCAGGAATGCCTGGCTTTTATAGGACGGGGGGCAGGAACTAGAACACTAAACTAGGAAGGGCTGGAGCATCCTTTAGAGGAGGGGTTTACGAGTGTGACAGCAAGTGTCAAAAATGACCCCACAACCCCTAACCCCTGAGTATCTGGACTGATTCCTCAATCACCAGTAATCTAACTCAACTTGACTAACCACCATACAAGGTGCATACAATGTATGTGATGAAACGCTGAACTTTTTGAAAGGTTTGGAATACGTTTTAAATGGGACTTTATCATTTTGTTTTAAATAAAAACAAAAACAGGTATACCATAAAAGGGAGAAATACTCATAATTTGTTTTGTTCACTAATTTGCTTTGCTATTTTATTTTTGTGTACATTTATGCCATTTGTGATGTTTTTATAAAGCACAAATAACCTGACTCATTGGTGTTATGAAGCGTAGGTGGTGTTAAAGAAAGTGCCAGTGGTGTTATCACAACATGTTTCCTGTAGTAGCTCAAATATTTATTTGAATTAATATAAACACACTTGCTGCCCAATACAGTAGTTGAAATGTTTTTATCTGTATTTTTTTTTCTTTCTGATGTTTCAATTTATACTTAGACACAGTATCTACAGTATGTATGGTACATTTATTAAATTGTTCCTTTTATCTTACAAATTTACCTAACAGTGTGGTTTATTTCAGCTGGTGGCCAATGCACCAAAGTTAGCTGTAAAAGCAATGATAAAATGCTCCTCAACCTCTGTTGCATTACAAATGGAAATAATATACATTTTCCCTTTGCTATTCAAATGTTTAAAGATAAGGAAGGCAAACATTTGCACAGCAGCAGGAATAATGAATCCTGTTTATGGATGTTGTCTGATGAATACAGATAACATGAAACAAATGAAATCAGTGTTTAACTAATAAACACTGAAAAAGGTCACAACAGGGTCTTGAGTTTACATTGACCTTGGGCCTTTCCAAAGGCTGTCTTCAAAATCAACCTGCTCAACGTTTTCCTTATTGGCACATACTGAATGTTATTGATGCCATGTACTGTATGCTCTGTTTTATTAAACCCGCCCCACAAACCTTTAAAAACATTGAGTAACGTCAATACTCAGAAACTTTGTACCTTTACTGCCAAGGCTTCAGAAAAATAATATGAAGGAAACAATTTAATGGTAAAATTATTTTTATGTAATTTAATTCTAATTATTAAAGAACGTCGTTTTTATCCTGTGGGTTTTCTCCATATAGTATGCTCTAGTTTCCTTCTACCTTCCAAAGACATGCTGAACAGTCAATTGGTGTCTCTAAAGAGTTCTGGTGTGACTGGCGAGGAACTGCCCTCCTGTCCTGGCCCTGCCTTGGGTCCTATTCTGTTGGGATAGGCTCTTACTATCCTTACCAGCAATATGAGCCTTCTGATCATGGAAAGATGGAACTCTAACAAACAACAAAAATAGTCTTATTAACATAACATATAATGGTGGTGTCCTTGAATCCTTGATTCATCCTGAAAGAAGACTGCTGGGAAGTCCACATACAGAAAGGTGTTTCTCACCCCATATCTGTGAGCACTGAGCCCATGTGGCTGTTTGGCCATCTAGTTTGCAATGATTATTTATATATATATATTAGCCAGCAGCCATATCACTCTAAAGCTCACAACTAGCAACCCATTGAAACTAAGCAGGTATGAGCCGGGTCAGTACTTGGATGGGAGACCTCCTGGGAAAAACTAAGGTTGCTGCTGGAAGAGATTTTAGTGGGGCCAGCAGGGGGCGCTCACCCTGCGGTCCATGTGGGTCCTAATGCCCCAGTATAGTGACGGGGACACTCTACTGTAAACAGGCACTGTCCTTTGGATGAGACAAAAAACCAAGGTCCTGACCAGGGTGTTTCTTGAAAAGAGTAGGGGTGTTTCCCAATGGCCCTTACCAATCATGGCCTCCTAATAATCCCCATCTATGAATTGGCTTCATTACTCTGCTCTCCTTCCCACTGATAGCTGATGTGTGGTGAGCGTTCTGGCGCACTGGGTGGATGCTGCACATTGGTAGTGGTGGAGGGCAGTCCCCATTACCTGTAAAGCGCTTTGAGTGGAGTGTCCAGAAAAGCGCTATATAAGTGTAAGCAATTATTATTAATTATATAACAACGATTTGCCAAAACATAAAAGATCAAAATAAAGACTAACAGTAGCAGAAAACTGTAACAAATCAGCAAAAACATTATTTCTCAAGGCTCCTTCGTTATAAAGAATAGGATTACAGTGTGTACACCGTATTAAACCGAAAGAGACTACAGCCAAACACTAACTATTGTACTCAAAGGTGTACAGGAATATTTTCAAACATAAGGAGAAAAATAAGGAGAGTGTCTCGCAACGGAAAGATGCTAATAAAGCTTTAGATATTTTGAATAGCAACAACATCCGGGCTTTTGAGCGTCGTTGGATACAGGATCAACAGGAGCTCTGGCTAAGAAGTATAACTGAAGAAGTTGTGGGCATTGAAGCAGGTATTTTTAATTTGCGTAGATCTTCACGTTTTGAATGTTTTACCAATTATTAAGTTAGCAGTTCTTGTTATTTTTATAAGACCTTTGCTTCTGCACTTTTCGAAGAAAAAAACAAGAAGCAGAATGTACAACGTTATATCATTGTTGTAATTCCCGGAAACATTTTTGAATTTACTTTGTAATTAAAAACAGCACCAGGAGATCATTTGGGAGATTCAGTCATTTCCCATTGGATTTTATACACCTTTGCTTATTTTAAATATACATACAGTTTTGGGGGTTTCTGTTATTCAAACCATACTTTAGTTTATTTTTGCATGTTGATTCAGTAAAATGTGAAATTTCAGTGTCGTAGGGTTTGTTTTCTCCCTTCTTTTAATAATATAACTCGCATGAAGGTTCGCTCATTTTAAGTGTGGTGGAATATCGCCACACTTAAAATTAGCTTCTGTTTTTCTCGTCGTTCCAAACTAACCGGAACCGGAGCTTTCTATGAGAATTGGACAAGCTTTTTAACGTGAAAATGTATATATAAAACGAAATAATTCTGTATATACCCACAGACATATAGAGTTTATAAGTTCAGATATGTACATATTTATAAGACAAAGTACACCATTAATTTAACGTTGTGGACAAGTAATACCGTCGTCTGTGTCACCAAATTTGTTCTCTTAAGCAGAATGAAATGGGCATCTAGGAAACATCCTTTTTCCGTTATATCATTAGTGGTGGTGATTTTCCCACTGATCTTTGAGTGTTTTTTTTGTTGCCTTTTTTTTGTTTGTTTGTTTTCTTTGCATTTTGAAGTTTAAATGTAGTTAATTGTGTTCAGGTTAGGATGCAATGGACATCAGGAAAGGCAGTTTAGACGCAATCTCAAGGCCAGCATCTAGCTGTCGCTCCCGCCCGGGGAGCCGTGCCTCAGGCGCCGCTCTGCAGGAGAGAGGTCGGGTCAGCAGCTCCAGTTCGGGGTCTCTGGTGGTTCTCACCCCAGAAGCAGCAGAAGTGCAGGTACAGTTTGCCGCCTTTCTGTTCCTCACATTCAATGTGTGTGACCGAAGTTCGCCACCTTTCTTGTGCAAGCAGTTAAACAAGCAATGAGCTACCTATACAATAGATACTGTATTAAAATTCAACTTCTCTTCTTAGACCTGACTCGTCTATCAACTTTTAGATATCAAACACAAAACTATAAAAGTGCAATAATGACTTCATCCAGATAGGAGGTTATGGTAGGTTGTCAAAGTTAGTACTAATAGAAGAGTGCAGATCATGGGGATCTTAGACAGAAGGCCGTTAAATAATTACTTTTCTACATTCAGTCTTGTTTGCTTACTTTAACTGCTTCAGATTTTTAATAGAATTTGACAGAAATACAGGTTGCATAAAATGTAACAGAGTGGACAAAATGAGACTGAAATAAGTGAAAGTTCTGTAAACCCAATGTATGCTATATACAGTAGCTGCAAGTTAAACGAGCCAACACTAAGCTACTGTATGCCTGACCTTCCATTTCTTCCTTTAGGACAATATGATTGTTTTGGAAAACATTAGCTTCTCTTCAGATTCTTCTGATGACTCAGATGATGAATTGAGATCTGAGTTTGATCATCTTGCTGCAAACAGAGAAGGAGGCAACAATCACATGAGCTTTGTTCCTGAAGAAAAGGGAGATTCAGACATATATGGGAAATACCCCTGTAAAAACATAGGTATGGTGGTATACTGTATATGAGTTGGTTTGCAGTATGAGAATGGAGAAACACCTTGCAGATTGCTGTAGGTTATGTAGTTAAATTAATCATAATTATCAATACTTTGAAAAAATGCAGTATACAGTATTTAGTTTCGATATGAGAGACTTGCTTTAGATCTTTAAATTATTCAGAGTGATTAACCTAGTTTGCAACATAATTTTCTAACCACTCACTCTGCAGAAAACAGATTTATATGTAGAAACATAGATTAAGAAGGTTTAAGACATCTTACATAAACTAAGGGATCTATTATTGTAAGTCATCCATAAAGTTACTAATTATGGTTTAAATGGACCATGCAACTTGATGACAATGATAACAGTCTATGTTGAATCATTTACCATTTTGTTCTGAAGTAAACATTACAATTGTTATATAATGTAATATCTGTTGTATTAATAGAATGTAGATAGATTGTTTAAAAAATTAAATGGATATACTTAAAGTATTGCAGAAGCTTACTAAGTGATTATAAAAATATAGTTTTGATAAGAATTAGTGCTTATTTAAAGATAGTGAGTATTGCAATAAAAAGAAAAATCTTAACATAAAGATTGTTACTGATTTGATAAATTTACATTAGCTCTTTTACCAATAACAGGTAGTGGAGTTCAGTGAATCTCCAATGGAAGAGTTAGTTGCATAATTTTATGTTGAATTTACATATAGCTTCTCTTAGTGAATGATTTAGATGATCTTGAAAATTATGGTATGACAAGCCAATGTCTTCAGTTCATAAAAAGTATTCATGTATTGGTGTGTATTTTTTTTTTATTTTACTTTCAGAAACTAATACCAGCCTGGAAGAGTTAGAAGACAATGGTGATGAAAGTAAGAAAATATTTATTGTTTATCTTGTTGTATTTATTTAACAGTGTTCTTTCAATGTATAATAAAAGATAGTGTTAAATATAAACTATGATAGCTATGCTATCTTTTCTGAGGCTATACACTGTACATAGAAGTAGCACAGTACTAATCAGACCTACTGTGTGCATACATAAAAAATAAATAATTTGCCGAATCTTTTATAATTTTACAACAGCTTTGTTATTTTTTACTTATGCCATTCAGCAATTTTTGTTCTCCTAAACTGAATAAAATGTTCTAGATTCCTTAAAGTTTGATGAGTCGGATGAAGAGAATGAAGATCCAGAGCTCCGGAAGGCCATTAGGAAGATGAAGAAGCTGGACAACATACTGGCACAGAAAGTTTCACGGGAAAGAGAAGTGAAGAAACACGGAAAGAAAATGCGACTGAAACTATGGGAAGAACTACAGGTAACGAGGTCTAATTTAAAAAGCTTGTCTTTCTGAGCCAACCTGTGCTATACGCCTTTGCTTGAATTAATTAACTAATTCTGATGAGGTTTTCTTTTCCTTGAAGAGTACAAAGCTGGAAGGGGTTTCAGAGAGTCACGACGAAGCAGAAAATACAAAACTATTTTTGGCTTTGACTTCTTCAAAAAGTATGTTTTTGTTTCTCTTTTAACATTTACATTAATTAAAACAACGTTTTCTTTGCCTTTCTTTAATATTTAAATGGGAACATCTGAGTGTCATTTTATTTTTAGCCAAGTAGGCACAGAATCTTGGTAAGTGTTGGTTTCCTGTTCTGTCAACCTAGTAATCTATTAATGCTCTATCTTTTAATTATATTTAGGTAATTCTGTCACCTAGAGAACACATTTTATTGCTTCTTGCTTTGAGTGATGTACAGTGATGTTCTGCATGCAACTTTCACGTCAGTCTGTTAAAAAAGAAAAATGTATATGATGTATGATTTAACTTATCAATCCATTTATTACGTTTATTTTTTCAAATCAGTTTCAGGTTCCAGCGAAGATGTGGATTTTGTACCTGTATTTGATACACAAATTCCAGTTGAAGAGTATGGCCAGAGAATCAAGCCTTCTGAGCAAAGTAAGTAAGCTGCCTCTTCAGAACAGGATATCTCTGCATATCAAAAACATATCTGTGAATATTGTACAGTAGTTCGTTTTACAGACCTCTGGAAAAAAACTCAACTTCCATGACACCTTATACAGTTTTTGGATTAAATATTTTATAAGGGTACATTTTTCCATAAAAAATAAAAAAAGAGAAGATAGCAAAGGTAATTATTATGGTCATGGTGATGCAAGAAGCTTAAATTAAATCAATGCTATGATATCCTGTTGCTGCAGTGTCTCAAATTAAAGGCAGAGATTAAAGCACATTAATCTAGTGCACTTTCCAGGGGCTTCCAGTAGATGGCAATATCATATCAGCAAATAAGTGAGGTTCTCAGCCTTAATAGTCTTAGTCAGTTTTATGGATGTTGTGCGTCAGTTAATTGCAAAGTAACATTTTCAGTAAATTAATAATTTAACAAGTAGAGGTTAATTCCACACTGAAAAATAAAAATATAGAAGAAAAACTCAGCATTTCTTCAGTCTTTAGTATACTTCTTTTCAGTGTGGAATAAAGCTTAATTCAAATTGTATGTCTTTGTTTTTACTTTTCAGCACCAAAACAACCTGCACTTGTTAATTTATTGAAATTATCTTCTTTTTCATTTTAGGTTATTGGGCTCATATTATGTATTTTTCTCATGGAACATTTAAAATATTTATAATAGATGAAAGAAAAAATGCACTTAGTAAGAATCTGGGTCACATACAGTAATTAAGAGACTGCAATCACATCAAAAATGTTTATTAATGCGTAGCAGATTAGGTTAAATTAGAAATTTCTGCATTGCTCAAAATGACTAATTATGTTTAATATCTAAAAAGTTTAATCTAACCAGAACATTTTATGAATAGCTTTAATATATGACATACAGTATCTTTGAGGAAGTGCATGTTGGACTAATGTGCTCGACAGGCTAATAATGTTAGACTCTTCTGTTTTTTCTTTATTGAATTAAAAGGTGACAGTTCATTTAATCTAAGCAGATGGAACAGAATTATTTTAGTGCCGGACAGTTTTAAAGAATGGAGTAAAAACATTGGTCTGTGATTCTTATTTCAGTTCATGACAACCAGTGTAAAAGTACAGAAACTTCAAGAGTGTGTCCAGATGAAGACAAATCAGATCTGGCAGCCAGGGGACAATGTGATTTCAACAGAGGCAAGAAAAAACAAGACTTTGTGAAGAAAAATATTGAGGTATTTCAAGGGTCATAATGCCAATCACTGTGCTAAAAGACTTTTCAGTGTATTGTATGTTATTTATTAAAAATCTGTGTGTTTTCTAATTTCATGACATTTAAACATTGTTGTATTAAATGATTCTCTGTTCTACTTAAACTGATTAATAATTTCCACACTGGATATGAGGATTTCTTGGAGTCTACCATGATTTTCTTCCCCATTCTAGTTGCCCAATCTGCTAGTTGATTTTTTAAGGCACAGTTCAAGTGGCATTTATCAAACCAATCATCTTCAGCATTGCACAAATATCAAGCAGAACACAAATGTACCACAGAAGTCCATTATCAGTTACTACATATAAAAAACAAATCAAATAGGCCACACAATGGGATTATGCAAATTACATAAAATAGTATTCCAAATATTTTTTCTTAACTACAATACTAGCACTCAATGCTGTTTTACTATAAGGAACAAACAAAACTTTTCATATCAACTTTTGATACACAACGTTTAATAAACCTTTTTAACAAAAATCTTTTAATATCATAGTACAATCTAGTGTATCAGTGTGTTGTTTTATAGTGGCATACAAATGTAAAAACTATGAGTATTTCGAAATGGCCTTTGCTGGATTAAGATGATAAATTAGAAAGTAAAACATCTATTCAAAACAAGCAATCAAATCTAGAATATTTTCATTCTGTGTGATAGTAGAAGCCAGTGGAATTGTAACTGTTATAAATTTAATTAACTTTTTATTCTTATTTCCTTATTTTCAAAAACATGACAGATGGCTAAGGATGCAGGGAATCAAGTGCTTATGACAGATGAAGAAAAGAAAAGACTGGCTGAACTTCTAAAAGACATTGACAAAGATGGAAACACAGAGCTTCCAAATGATGAGGTACTTTTTGATTGCCTACACATGGATAGAATTAAACAGAATCTTAGGCTGCCAAATTCCAACATGTAACCCCACAACAATGAGCATGTTATCATTCAGATAAGTTGGCAGAGGGCTATGTGTAAATTTAATATATTGTAATTGGACATTGTAGAGTTTCTTTCTGTCAGTAGCCTTAAGATAAATACATTGCTTCTCATCAGGAAAAAGATATATTAAGTCGACAGTGTATATATCTAATTTCAAACCTCCACGAGTGAGTATATGTAGGAAAATGAAGACAACTATGACTGTTTTTATTGACAACAGAAGAAAACATCTATACAATTATTGTATAGTGGAATCAACTGAAGTGACCATTTTATGGTAATTAATCCCTTGTCTCGCAGAATAAAAGCAAACACTACAGTAGCTTCCTAAACACAACACAACTATATAATATTTACCAGTCAGAAAGAAGAGAGCTTGGGAAACTAAAATTATTTACATGTATGCTAGATATTGGACAATTGAGTGACGCATATTCTCTAAACCCAATAAGGTCAGGGAGCTTGAATTACTAGCTGGCTTTGTTTAATGGTTTGGAAGAACCTAGATTTAATCCGAAATCCTGTTATTAACAGGAGGACTCATCACAACAAGTTCCTATTGCAAGTGAATCTTTGTTCTTATCCAGCAAAATTGTGTTTACATTTGATGGAAGAAAGAAGCTATCAGATAAACCTTTTAATGTAGGTAGATGTGTTGCTTTCTCATATTACCTTTTCTTATGATAGAGATTTCCACTTAACGTACTACTTAAAATACCATAAATTTACTGCAAAAGCTACCGCAAATTAGCCACATGCTATGACAAACAACTTTTAAGCAGCGATCAATGAGAAATGTTACCCTCAGAAAATCATTCATGCTAAATAAATAATAGAACATAAGAACAGTTACAAATTAGAGGAAGCCACTTGGGTGCATTCAGTCTATTTGGTAGTTGGTGGCTAATTGATTCAAGTATCTCATCCAGCATCCTGCATCCATTCTTTACCTTTGGATAAAGAAGTACCTCCTCTTCTCAGTTTTAAGTGCACCTCTGCTTATATTTCACTTGTGTCGCCTGGTTTGTGTTTACATGTTCAATCTATAAAGGGTCATTGGGTTGAATTTTTCAGTGCCATTGAAGATTCAGGAAAAAGGGGACCTTGCATCAGGTGCCCTTGTTGTCTTAAGACTATAAAAATTCAGGTCCTTCAATGTGTCTGTGCTGTACAGCCCTGCAATGTATCTAATTTTTTTTCTATGGACAAATTTCAGAGCAGCAGTAGCTTGGTGGCCAACATCATACACAATATTCTAAATGAGACCTTATTAGTGCATTATGTAATTTAACTTGATTTATTTGAATTCAGTTCTATGCTTTTCAGTATATTATCCGCATTTAGTATATTGTCTGCAAACTTGACTAGTTTAGATAGTATGCCAGAATCTAGGTCACATACATAAATAAGGATAAGAACACAACGTTTCGGCTGTGAAGCCTTCTTCAGGTGGGAGAAGGCTTCACAGCCGAAACGTTGTGTTTTTCTCTCTACTCTTTTCAGCATGGAATAAACCTATTACTTGTTCCTTTGCAGACTACACATGCTGAGGCAGCTACCCACCTGAACTAAATAACGATAAGCATTAGTCCTATTATAGATTCCTTATAAAAAATCTTATTAACTACTTTTTTTTTTCTCTGCTTTTTTCTAATACACATTCTAAAACATATGATTTGAGCCTAAGTGTAACCAGAATTGTAACCCTACCCCCTACCCTATGGTAATTTGTAGGATTCTAACCAAAACGTTTATGATGTACTCGGATGTTCTCTTCATGGTATGAGGCTGGGGGTTTCCTATCTTGTTTCTTGACAGCTCTGTTTGGTTTTCTATGTTTCTTAAAAGCACCAGCAATTGAAGAACTATCATAATTTATTTAATTGAAAAACTTAAGTCAAAAATTAGTTTTTTTGGGTTGTTGTGACCTGAGCAAGAATGAAAAGCTGCAGACACACAGGCCATCCAGAATCGGAACTGGACACCCTTGTATTAGAGTATGGTAAATGGCAATTTCAGCATGCCATGCTATTGTACGTTTAAGGGATTAAGACTGGATGGCTTTGTCCTAAATGATAATACCCATGTTTTGTGTATATATGTTCTGCAGTATATAAGAAAGCAACAAAACCATGAGCAATGATAATCATGGTTTCCATAAAAGGTTAGTATGTTTGAGTGAGTACATTACTTTTCAGTCTTGACCTACTTGCATTTGGCCAATTTTCTGTTTAACAGAAAACCTGTGACAAATGGTAATTTATGATGCAATTTTCAGTTTACTATTGCAAACAGAAATTGGTACTGAACATAATGATCTTGGATGAAGTGTGAGAGGATAAATTGCACAGTAACACATGCTTTGACTGTGCTTCCAATAGATGAGAACTCACTCGGCTTTGGGAAGCATTTGTAAAAGGACATAATCTTGATTTATCTTCTGGCTTCAGATATTAAAAAAAAGCAAATTCGGAGCGCCATCAGACAATTAGAGTTTGTTGAGAGCTATTACTCTGCTAGGAATTATTACTGGTTTAAACTGGAGTAGGGTCTTGAGTGACACAACATGTAAAGTTTTCTGTGACCTTTGAGGTTAGGGATCCCTCTAATCAAGAGACTACTGGGTCAAAATTGAGTTATGTCATTAACCACTGAATAGGATTACCCAGGGACACACAATCTGACAGATGCTGCAAGAGTTTGAGTTATAATAATATTTCCTTGCATTAAATTGGCCATTTTATCTCTAAGGATAAACTGTTTATATACAGGAGAGGAACCTCCCCATCCACCACTGAAGTGCAGCCCCCTTGTGTGCACTCTGTTTGCTTTGAAAACAGGAAAAACAGTTAAAAAACTCACGCTCACTATAAATCGCAGATTTTATAGCATTGTCCACTGAAGTGCAAAGGTATTTGCACAGCAATTGATTTTGTCCTTTTAACCTGTCAATTTGGCATTTGCTGTTTCTGTCGCACTTGGTGTTATACTGCATATTTTATATTCTGTTTAAAAGTTATGTCATAGTATAGGCCAAGAATCAAATAAACAGTCAAAAAATTATTTATTCTACTTACTGTTCCTGTATTATAATTTCTGCTATAAGAATTGTTACGATAATTTATCACTTACCAAAGACTGTAATCTTCTTATACGGTATATCTTATATAGTTCTTAGATAGCTAATTAAACTGATTTGTTGGTTAAAATTTCTTTAATTTAGAATACATTTGCATAAATTAAGGTTCTCAATATTATAATTTCCTAGATTCCTTAAACAATTTAAGAAAGGGATATTTTATCAATATTATTCTGTCTATATTTTGTGAAGGAGATTCAGATTTTCATTCAGCAGCTTGTGGAGTATATTGTGTCTTGACAATGTTTTGTGACTTCTGTACTATGTTATGTTTCCAGGGATCCAGATGCTCCATGCTTTGTGTTAGTTCCTGTAAGGCATGACTTTCATGCAAATTCAGCCTTATACATTTTTTCCATTGTGTCATGGATGTTGAATTTGGAGATGGTTTCAGAATTTATTTCTACATAATGAAAAACAGCTATTCATGATATTATTTATTATTAAATGATAATAACAATTAGGCACAATATGTTCATATGTATTTTTCTTGTAGTCCTTCAAGAAGTGTAAAACATATAAATTGAAAAATCCATTTAAATGGATTTACTGTTTTTAAGTTAGTCATATTGCTTTCTTTTATTATTTCGTGGTTCTATATGCTTGTTTTTTGGAGACCTTGTGATGGCTAATATTAAAAGAAAGCAGAACCATTTTGTCTGAAGAATTTCTTTTTGAAATATATGAGTAAAACATATATTTTACTCAGAGCATAGTAAAATGCGAATATGTCATATGAAAAGTCTTTAAAGTCTGTTTAAAACATATACAGTAACAGAAAATCATAGAATATGCCATAAAAGCTGTATGAACAACAATATCACTAGGTAGTCTAATGTTATGTAATACTGTATACAATTAACATGTTGCTTTCTTTGAAGAGATACAGTACTTTATCTGCTTTTGTGGGGTGAGGCAGTGTGTGTTCATACAAATGCATAATCTGAATACTATTTTTGTGAAGATTTGTTCTGGAACCCAATGTTCTTTTGGACGAAATCCTTTCACATGATTTCTATGATCTCAGTTTAAGTCCTGAAGGGTAGAAGTGTAGTGATGACGCTAATTCTGAACCAAGGGAAACGTATATTATAATGTAGTACAGATGCATAGAGTAATTTGTCTTGCTGTCCTTGATTGAAGAGACTACTGTATCATAGCATCCTTTTGTAGGACAGATGGAAAGATGTCCCAGGACTTTTAAATACAGTATTTTTTTCTGGGTTTTGTTAAGATCTGTGGTAGATCTACAGTATGACTTCAAGGGTTATCACCCACACATTAATGAATCATCAAAATTCCAGTTTATATAATTTTCTAACAAAAATTTGCCCTTTGACTTTCTGCCTTTATCATTTCAACTTACTGGTTGATACTGTAAGAGACCGTAAGAGGGTCTGTGAATTATTGCACATTTACCCAGGGAAAGCTTGGGCTTGTCTTTATTATCAATTAAACTGATACATTAAAATTCTGTTCTAAGCTGGTGTTGGATATAAATTTATTTATATTTATTTTTTATTTAATATGACCGATCTTAATTTATTCTTCAGCTGTTGTGCGACTCTGTATTTGATAAAGCAGTTCGAAAATGGATGGATGATCTTAAGTGATCTGAGCCTATCTGCTCAGAGGTGGAGCTAAGTTAGGGCTGTTTAGAACAGTAATGGGGTAATGGGAGGGAGACCTCTAAGGAAAACCAGGTTGCTGCTGTAAATGGTTTTGGTAGAACAGTAGGTTGTAATTTAAAACAAACATTAAACTGAAGTGCTGACTACCTGGTCATTAAAAATTCTTAGACACTGTAAGAGTACTGTAGGTGTATTAATCACAGTGTCCTGTCTGAATTCCTCTTTGTGGGTGCACAATCTGCTTGCCTACATTTCCCCTTAATTTAAGTGGTGAAGTAGTTTCTTACTTCTCCGCCCGATCTGCCATGTAGTGGGGCTGTTGTTGCTGAATGGATGTGACCCTGAGTCCCTGTCTATAAATAAAATGTTTTTGGATCCATTGGGATGAAAAGTACTATGCAAGTGCAAGCAATTATTTTTATTTATTAAAGGAGTTTGTTTTTGTATTTTGGGATCCACACTTCCAGATGGTTAGTTTTATTTCTTAGTGAAGTGCTAAATGGAAGTGTCTGTTTTCTGCGTTATTGAGTAATGACAATGTTTAGGCATGAGCAAGCATTTGCGTTTTATCCAGCTCTCCAGTTTGCCTGACGTCTGGTGGCTTTTCTGTAGCCGCACTACTATTCCTGATCTGCTGGAAACACATGCTTTAACAGTTTATTTAATTTTGGTGGTTTAGTGTTCAATAAACAAGTACTTGGGATTTACTTCAGAGCAGTACACACATGAAAGTGTCTATGAGAAAACCACAGTTCTGATCTAAACATCAGTAATATTTAAGTTGTTGAGCTGTTAAATGTGTGTAATATAAATGTATATACACATGTTTTAAATCTTTCTTTTTGTGCTGCAACATCTTTTGTTTTCCTTGAAATTTTTCAATATTAGTACCAGGAAGTGATAAAACTGTGTCCGTCAGTCATTTGTTCTACATCTTCTTATTATGCTTCATAAATGTTAAATCTATTATTGATGAATAAACAATAAAAGTTGGTACCTTATCAAAGATCATGCAGTATGTGTAGAATTGTTTCAAAGCTATATATGTTTTAAAAGCAATTTTGCTTTCCAGCTACTTCCCACCAAAGTAAAGTGTACATGACATAGTTTACTTATACATTTAACTTTTGTATGAAGTGTGTGGTGCAGTAGACATGTAATAGGTCTAAATAATGATGTTATTAATAATTAGATATTATGATTCACAAAAGTCCCTGCAATGAACTGGCCTCACCTTGCGCCCATTGCTTGCTGGGATAGGCTCCTATTCCCCAAAACCATAAATTGGATGTAATGAATTGAAAATGGATGGATGAACAAAAGTGATGATATGCAGTTAATTTAAAATGCAACAAAATAGATAGTGCTCAAAAATGTCCATTATTACTCAGCATAATATAGAGAGGAACAAGTAATATGTTTACTGTGAACAAGAAGGTTGCGCCCTCCCTTGACCACCCTCAGCAACCATCCACACCAGGCACTTTCCCTTGCAACAGAGCTCACTGTATCACCTGCAAGTATACATCCAACATCACACTCATTCAAGGCCCCTCAGGACAATTCTGCATCACCCAGAGGGCATCTTGTACCTCTAGCAACCTTATTTACTGTATCTCTTGCAGTAAATGCCCAGCCATCTACATTGGGGAAACGGGAAGGAGACTCGGAGACCGCTTCAGGGAACATGTCAGGGCTGTGAAGATTAAAGATCTCTCCAAGCCCATTGTTTCTCATTTCACCTCTGACGGCCATTCTAACCTCTTCGCCTGTGTTCCCAAAGACGGTTTTCCTAACTCATACATCAGAAAGACTACCGAAACCAAACTTATCCTGCAGCTAGGATCACACATTCCCCCTTCTCTTAACGACAGACTACTCTTCTTTTAAATTTTCTCCATTCATTGGAAGTTTCATTTCACACCTCTCTACACCTATTCTGACTTCACACCTCTTGATTGGCCTCTCTTTCTGTCCCCTGCTCCCGCCTCTCACTCCTCCTCCCTCCCTGCCTTTGTTCTCCAGCTACATTACCTTTGCCTACTACCTTGTCTCTCTCACACCTGAAGAAGGCTCCACAGCCAAAACGTTGTATTTTATTTCTTCTTTTTTTCAGCATGGAATAAACCTATTACTTGTTCCTTTGCAGCCTACGCATGCTGACGCAGCTACCCACCTGAAATAATATACAGAGTTCTTTCAGTACTCCACCTCAGTTTTAAAGTTAGATTTATGCTTTCAAACCATCTGCTGTTATTTTAGAATGTGTGTAATCTTGAGAAGCATGGGAGACAAGGAGAGGAGTAAAAATGAAAGCGGCAGTGAAAATTACAGAAAGAGTGGAAGGTACAGAAAAGGGAAGTGGGATAGCATTGCTTTCTGTCAAGAGGTGTGTTTTTTTAATGCTAACATGCATAGTAACATACTAGCATAGGGGTAAAGAATTCTCTGAAAAAGAGGAATTGTGCTGGCCTTGAATGAAGAATCCAGTTTGGAGTTTAATGAAATGCATGTGGTAGAAAAGAGTAAGTTGTCTTTTTCTCAGTACTGTGATACTCCAATTTTTGGAGATGGGACATATTGACTCTCTTTAATTATCTTGATCAAAAGTAATTTAATTTCTTTTCACACATTACCAATAAATGTATTTGATGTTGGGGTTTTTGCTCTACAGTATTTTATACAACAAGACAAACCACCAGTGACAGATGAAACTCATTTCAGGCTAATGTGATAATACACATTTATAGCCAATGTGTTATTTACCTCAAGCAATCGTTAATGTTTAAACTTTCTGGCACCTGGCTAATGGCTATTATATTGGAAGGTCATGCAAATATGATGACGTCAGGCTATAAAATTTATGGTTGCTCTTGCAATTTTGTCATATTGGTTTTATGAACCTACAGTAGAACTGAGTGAACCAGACATGTACACATTCTCTAGAAGTTCAGTTAAGACTTCCTGTTATTGTTAAGTCTGCTCTTATTAATGATGAAGAGTTTGCCAAGCTCTAAAGTGTTTTGGGACAGAATCTTGAGCAAAATTACTGAACTTGACCATGGAGCCATACCAGTGGAGGAAAGTTGGCAAAAACAAAGATAATGTAAATATATCAGTCTTCTTACTGGAGAAAATATATAAAAGTTTCCTCCTTCCCGTTATTTCATACATGCCAAACACAAGAAAATGGTGCACATTTTACAACTGTGTTAAAAGTAAACCAAGCATGATTTTTGAAAAGGCATGGTCTCATACAAAATTCTGAACATTGTTAAGCATTATGATGGGGGAGGTGTTCCTCTCTTTAAATAAACAATTTGGTATATAATAAAAACTTGTCATTGCTCTTAAACTGATGGACATGTCCAATGTAAAATACGAAGAAAAGTAATACAGATCTATCTGTTTACATACAGTATGAGAGTTAACGTAGGGGTTTTCTCCTTCCTATGTACCATATAGCTTGTTGGCACATAAATGCAGGATTGAATTGTTTATTTTTAAGTTGTTATGTCTTATGTGTGCCACTGAAAGGTGCACAGTTGATTACCATGTGTTGCAAACCAAGCATGTTTTTTTAATTTAAAAATTGAAGGAAAATCAATTACTACTTTTCCTTAATAGGAGCAGCACTAATTCACACTAACACTAAGTTCTTATTAGATAGGGCAGTGGTTCTCAAACTGTGGTACGCGTACCGGCAGTGGTACGTGGCGTGCCGCCAGGTGGTACGCCAAATGACCCTGGGACTGTGTTGTGTGCGCTGAAAAAATCGGGACGGGTTTTCATATTTTGTATTTTTATACGTGTCGAATGCGCAGCCTACGTACTACGATACAGTGCGCGCTAATACGTCAGTGGACACAAGAGATACTCTGTAATTCTATACCACTCTATAGGAATGCGTACTACGGACGCAAGTGACCAATTGAATTTAAAAAAAGCTACTGTATCTCCAGAAAATAGGGAGAAATGAGAATGTGCGTGATTTTGGAACAATGCCAACGTTGTAAACACAGGAATGCATAGAAATGCGTGCTACGAACGCTGGTAATCTTGTGAGCACAGGAAAGCGTGAAAAATATTTAAGAACTGTTCTAAGTTAATTTGAGAAAAATACACCGAGCGTCTCTGTGTTTCTCTCCCATGCGCATGAAATAAATACTTAAAATAAACACTGAAATAAAAACGGAAACGTGGAAAAATGCACGCTTGCGGATTGCTAAAGCAGGTAAGCCCCACACTATTATGTGTGGAGAAAAAGCTTCTGAACAGATCGACCTGCTGCCCCCCCCAAAAGACACAGTCATTCATAGAATTATTGAAATGAAATATTATATCAAAAGTACGCGTTAAGATGAGCAGATGTTTTTCACTGCAATTAGATGAGTCTGTAGTGGATTTGGCCAATTTGCTCGTTTACGTTAGATACGAGTTTGAGGGTACGTCCCGTGTAGACTTTATGTTCTGTAAGCCGCTACCAACAGGAACTACAGGAGAGCACGTATTTCAGCTTCTGAATGAATTTATCGGAGAGAATGGCATCGACTGGATAAAATGTGTCGGAGTTTGTACAGACGGTGCTAGAGCAATGACAAGCCAACACAGTGGTGTAGTTGCACGAATTAGAGAGGTTGCTCCAGAAATTAATGGTTTCATTGCAACATCCACCGCGAGACCTTTGCCGTCAAGAAAATGCCTGACGATTTAAAATCTGTTAGACTGTTGTGAATTGTATCAAGGCTCGAAAAATTAATTCACATCTGCTTTGCTCAACTAAACAGGCTCACCCCTCTCACTGAAAAGGTGCTTTTTTATTTTTATGTGTTGTTTTTTTTTCTGTAAAACACTGAGAAGCCACATTTTAATATATCAAACAAAGTTTATTATTATAATATTTATTATTTGTATGTGTGAGTGTGTGTGCACATGCGCTCATGTTGGTCATTGATAATTTCTGGGATTTCTATGAGATGATGACTTGTAGGTGGTACTTGGATGCTTTGGTTGGATTAGGGGTGGTACTTGGTCCAAAAAGTTTGAGAACCACTGAGATAGGGAATTGATCACATAATGAAATCAGTTTTGGCTTAAGATACTTACCTTTAATTTCTGTTTACTGAAGAATCTAAGTTAATGAGGACGACAACAGTAACTGCTATAGCACATGCATAACTGTATTTATATGCCAGTAACTTAGTCCTTATTGAAGTTCAGTATATATGTAAAATGATAGAAGAATTCAGCACCCTGGACAGTTCTAGGCACAAATGTGCTTCAGCCATTTGCCTATCCATTCTGCTTGACATCACTAAAACCTTAAGTCAATCTCAAGTTTTAGTTAATTTCTTGCAGAGATTCATATAATACCATGACTGTGCAGATTAAGGACACTTTATACTTTTGCTTTTATGTACCATGCATTTCTGCATTTGTTTTTTTAAACTTGATATGAACTTATTTCTGATACAATCTTTGTAGCTTTACAGATTCAACCTACTATATACTATGTATGTACTGTAACCTTCCAATAACAAGTAAATCAAGTACTGTAAATCAAAACATGAAATATATTCACTCTAACTCATAAAAAAACAGTGCTTTCTAGATGACTTGCAAACACCTAATGTACATTTTTGGGAAATGTTATTTCTTTATTAGTGACTGGATTTGATCAATTGTATAGTACAGTTAACATAAACTTGTAAAAATAAGATTCCACTAGTAAATTAAAAGCATTAATATTGTTTTTCTGTTTTTGCTTTCTACCTTTTATACTATCAACATGATTAATAACAGCGCAAAGGAACAATTTTTTCTTTTTTCTAATTTTTGAAGATAAAAGCACATATGTGCCACAGTGTGTGATGTCACTGATATCACTGTAAAAGGTCCCTGATAAAGTCATAGCGATAACTAATAATTCCATTGCCTTTCTAATTTTGTATTAACTCAGTTGTTTCCAATATGTCACCTCTGAAATAATTCACAATAAATTGGATTTGTTGACTATGAAGATAGACTCTGTTTCATTAAGGCCAGGGCTAAATTTAAGTACAGGAGTTGCAATTAAAGCAAGAGTCATGTACTTCATGACAGTTAATATTAATTTATAGCTTTTCACATAATATGCACAATAAATCATAAATCCTTAGCCCAAAACGGATAATTCAGGATATATAGAAATTATTAACAGAAACACAAAATTATAATTATATTTTTTAAAATAACTGAAGAAAAAGTTAATATAGAAAAAAATGCACAGTAAAGTAAAACATAATTAAATGCACATCTGGTTTATTTTAGCTTCCTACCCTTATCTTTGATATCCTTTGCTGTCTTACAATAGACACTTACAAATGACAAATTACATGCTGTGCTATGACACTCTAATCTGTAGTGATTCAACTCTTTATCTTTCTGTAATTAAAAATGTGGAATTTAGTGCTTATTTACCTTCTAAACCACAAGAAAATAACTTTTCTTTTATTTTGTTTTAAATTAGAAAAGCTGCATCAGTGCTTTCACATTGAAAACATTCTTGAAGCTCTACCCCCACCTGCTGGAAAAGATCCTGTATAGCATTACAGACCTGTCGGAGCAGTGCAGCCACGAATTTTAATGTTTTTTTATGTTACATGTGGCAAACGTGAATAGTTAACTTTGATTGCAAAAAACCTACAAACTGCCAGAAAATTAACATTAATTTTATTAGAGCTATGATCTTGGTTTCATGAATGCATTCTTGCTGTGTGGTTGGTTTTATACAGGGAACCTAATGATGTAACTTGTGGTATAGAGCTTTGTGGTAGAAGATAATATTCTAGATTTTGGGTTCCTTTTGGTTTGAACAAAGACACAAGGTGGTCATGTACAAGAGATGTTGTGGTTACATTTACTTTCTGCTGGGAAAAAATAAAAACTTATTGGTTGTCAAAATACCAAGTTTTAGTTTAGTTCTTGAAGTTAACTTGCATGAGCTCATAGATTTGCTCCTTTGTGGTAAGAAGTGGATAATACATTCATGGAATAAATTATTTATTAATTAGGAATCAAATCTTATTGTTGTTGGAGATTTTTAAAGATGTTTGGATTTTACTATTCGGTGCAGCCCATTTTAGGATTTGTACTACATGAATATCTGCATCTTATAATTCTAGAAATAAAACTCTGCTTCAGGTTTTAACAATCAGCACTGGATTTGAGAAAGTAGGTCAATATTAATGTTAAAACAAAAACGTCTGGAAAAATACAAGTTTTTGTGCAATGAGAACATTAGGCACAATTTCAAAATGAGGCCTGCCAACTTTTTTTTATTAATCCTAATAGCATGAGCCTTCAGTACAAAGGCAAGAAATCTGATTAGGAAGAAGTGTATTCATTTCTGGATTGTTATTTATAACTTACCAATACACATGAAATTGAATTTTAACTTGTATGGTGAATGATAACTTGATCAGTCACCTGCCAATCACTTCTTTTCTTAAAGATATTTTACACATTAAATTGTAATTTTACAATGTCGTACACAGTACACTGTCGTATACAGTACATAAACCATAGTTCAACAATGTAGGGATAAAGTCTCAAGTTGTTGTTTTATAAATATTTAAAACACTTTTGTTATCAAAGAGTGGGAGGCTTCCATTATAGAGAAAACTATGTGCAACATGCAACATTGGTAGTTGTGTTGGGTCTTAAGTTTCAGTATTTCTGTTACAGAGTAAGAGTGCATGTAGTTGAAATGTATTTGATAGCATGTGTCTATTCAGTGTTTCACTAGGAACAATCTAGAATAGAATTCTAGATCGGATTACAAAAGATTTTCTTTTCTTTTCCTTTATTTTGTTTTAACTGATCAACTATGCTGGCTCACTGTTTTGCAGAAATACCTTTTACCATATATTGTATTCTGTTTTTGCCAAACCTTTAAGATTCATTTCATCATCAAATACATTTGTGTGGTCTATAAAAGGATGTTTAATAATTTATTTTTTCTCTTCAGGGCGACCCTACTCTGTGGGCTTTACGAATAGCAGCTGGGGAGGGCTATACCCCAGAACCGACTGAACTTGACCAGCTCCTTGAAATTGACTCCAAACTTCAGGTCTTGCTGTCTCCTGAGGACTTCCTGTCTCTGCACAGTCCTTACTCCAACCGCAGTGTACTTCTGGTATGTACTGTTATATGAGTCAGTGTCTGATGGACATTACAGAATGTGATTTAGCAATATTTTCTTGGATGAAGTCATTCACCTATCTGTTACTAAACACTCGCACAAACCATACGAGAGTTTATCAGCATTACACTATCTTTCCATTAAATTAGTTTCAGTGATCTAAGCGTATGTTGAATTCCTAGCTGGAACCAGATTTCATCTGTTAAATTCATACAAGCATTTAAGTGCATTAGCGTTACTTTGGTTTGGTGATAAAATGAAGTCTCCATTTCTGCCTCTCTAATAAACTACATTTCTTGATGTCTGTTATAATGTGGAAGCCTTTGATGCAGTGAACCCTGTTGGGCAAAGCCCCCTACAGCATGTGTAAAAGCTCGATAAGCAGGGCATATTCTGTTTTTCATCTTGATTTTCAGCACTCTGACATTCACCCAGTTTTAATCACTTCACAGTCTAATCTGTTTTCTCGCTAATAATGTGCTTAAATGCATAAGCAACAGTCAATGTGTGTCATGGTCAGTCTGTGCATGAACAATTAATCAGTATAATGCCAGCATCTGTTCAAATTGTGCTTTCTTTTGTTATATCTGTATTTTTTATTAGTAAACATTAAGGATAATTTATGGATTTGAATACATTTTCATTTTCAAGTTTTAATTTTCAGACACTTTTAGAAACTAAAAGTTACAAATACATTTTGTGGTACTAAGAATGATTTTCATTAATTTTAACTGACTGCAGATGATTAAAGAAATATGCGTAAGATGAACTTTTTCAAACAACAAGCTGTTGTTTTTGGTCCAAATGATTAATAGATTTCAAGAACTGGAAGGAAAGCATGCCATTAGCTTTGGGCAAAAGTATTATAAAATCATCACATGGCTTTTGGGTGTTTTTCTTGGATGTTGACAAGTTTCAGTGTTTGACTCTTTTTTTTTTTCCTTTTGCAAGGTAAACTAATATGCTTTTTGCTTGTATAAAATTCTGCCCCTGATCATCTGCTGTGGTGATAGAAAGGGACTTCAGGAATGTGCACATTTGCAGGTTAGAAATAGTGTAATTAATTGGACATAGTTTTAAGGGCACATGAAGCAACAAAACAACAAAGGTTAGTTTCTTTGCTTCAAATTATTATTTCCAAATATATTTCAGATTATTAAGTACATTTTCATTAATTTAATTAAAATAATACATTTCTAAGACCAAATGTAAAACTAGAATATTATTTTGAGAACTCTTGGATGGTTCCTAACTTCTAATTGATCTTTTATGTGTCTTTTTAAAGTTGTTTATATGAGACAGTATTTGAGATATTTTGAAATGGTGCCTTTGGACCTGTCTTTTGCAACATCCTGCTTGGTTCATCAGCCATTTAAACAAAGATTTACATAAGTCATTTCTCTGATCATCAAAACATTATGTGGAGCCATGAAGATAAGTGATTCTACTAATGTTTGCAATTACTAGCAATATCAGCAACAGACAATAAATTACTACATAAATTGCTTATATTTTTAAATGAAGGTTGTATTGACATTTCTTCAGTATACTGTACTTGTTGAAGACATGGCTCGTCACATCTAGAAAGTAACTCCTGAAATAAGACTAGTTCCTTTGTGTTAGGCTGTTTATAATGTGTTGTATGATGGATGTCTTGTGTGTTTGTGAGCCTTCTTCAGGTGTGAGGCTGTTGTACTTTGTAGGTATACTGTGTTAGTGGGTTATTTGTAAACTAGGTTTATGAGGCCTAACTCAAGGAAAACTGATTGAGATTCATCCAATTGTATTAGAGATTCCCTATGGTGTCATTAGGGAGGCTGGATGCATTTCTAAGAAGAATTACTGTAGGTCCCAGGGTAAGTTAACCAGTCTTTAAAAGGACCTGAATATTCAAAATAGTGTTTTCTGCAAGGGAGTTAGAACTACTTTGACAGGGGAGATATCAGCAGTCATTTGAATTGATCTGAACTTTACGAGAATAAATAAAATAACTGGTCCACTAGCAAGGAAGGAAAGTAATGTTCTTCCCATGTACCCATCCATGTTGTCACATCTTCATTAACTTCATAAGTGCTATTCAACTTGTTTTGTTGAGGTCTGTTGTAGGTCTGGGTAGAATAAAAAATTCTGACTTTGATAAAAAACATTTGGTGATTAGTATAAAGAAAAGGAATTCTGCTCTAAATTAAGCATCAGGAAATACCTTCTTCTGGGAAATTACACACATTGGAATTAAGTTTTTAATTAAGTTTGTCAGTAGCAGCAACCCCAATGTATTTAAAATTGTCTACAACATACAT
The DNA here is from genome assembly GCF_059453375.1 of Lepisosteus platostomus. Taxonomy (NCBI): domain Eukaryota; kingdom Metazoa; phylum Chordata; class Actinopteri; order Semionotiformes; family Lepisosteidae; genus Lepisosteus; species Lepisosteus platostomus. Next base: position 15,504,581 of record NC_142620.1, read on the forward strand.
TGTCATTAACTCTACAGTGATGTCATGTTTTTTGCTGTTAACATGAATTTGGTTTACATTCTTTATGGGTGTGGATACTAAGAGGGGAAATAACAGCTGGCTTGAAACAAAATGTCAGAGACACTACACTTCTCTTCTTTTTAATACTATATTTGTTTTCTGCTTAATGTTAACTAATTATATAATTATCAATGTTATTTTATTAGTTCTTTATGAAAGAGCAATATTATGAAAGAGAGCATCTTTTCAGCTTTAAGGACTTGAAAAAAGGTAGTATGGGCATTATTGTTAAATTTTGCTAACAAGTGATTCTTTAACTTCACAAATTGATTTTGATTAAATTACACTATTAGTATTAAACCACAGATACTTATCTTTTATTATTTTGAAGATCTCTAGAGTTTACAAAAATACACTTCTCTTCTTATCTTTTTTACCGGAAAATGTAATGTTCTGAATTAAATCATATTACTAGGCTGTTGATAAAAGTACATTTAAGGCCTGTCTTTCCAAGAAGACCTTCATCTGACAAGATACAATTCTTGTGAAAATTCTTTGTATTTAATTTTGAAGAAAGAAAGAAATTTGGTAACACAGGGTTCAGATTCCTGGGAGGCCTTTAATAAAGTCTCTAGACTCCTTTGAATTTTAAAAGCACCAGGAAATCTTCCAAAGTCTGACTTATCTGGCAGTGATGTTATGAAATTTTGCAGATGTTCCAAAAAGATCCAGCTATATGTTAATAAACGATTACGTTATGTTAAAATTTAGTTTCACCCTGCAGTTATGAGTAATATTGAAAAGTTGGATTTGCTCTGTAAAACTGTTGTTTTGTGGAGCATGATAACTTCTAAAAAGGTGTGAAGTCTGATAGAGATATTTTCAAATTAAGGTGATGATTACTTGATTTTTTTGAGTGTGTTAGAAACAAGATGAAAGCAGAAACTGTTGCCAAACTACAGCAGTTTGTTTGGAGGGTAAGGGAAATACCAGTGTCTTTGGAAAGGGAGTGGAGAAGTTGAGAAGCAGTTTATTGCTGCCAGTATAAACATTTATTTCAAAGATATTTAAATTCTTCATTTTGTTTCTCTGGCTGCAAATCACTCTCTTGTGGGCTGTGAATTCTGAAAAAAAGATCCTGTTGGCTGAGTTGTTTGTTGAAAAATTAAATCATTAAAAACTTAATAAACTAAAGCACTGTCCAGTGTACAAATTTTCTGGCACTCTGGTATTCAAAGTGTCTGAAGCCCAGTTTTAAATGGCCCTTTCATGGACGAGCACATGCCTTTCTAAATTAATGGAAATTCTGAATAGCTGGAAAATTTAGCTCAAAGAATGGTGAGAATGAACAATGTACAGCTACAACATACTGAAGTTATTAAATCGTAACCTGAAATGTTCATTTTCTCATGTCTGAAAATGTTAGGTTTAGAGAAGCTATCTACTTATAGACTAATCAACATTTTGCCCTGTAGCAAAAGTACTCTTGAAATTGAAATCTTGCCCAAGGTAAAGGTTTCTGAAGTGCCTTTTCTGTTTACTGTTTCCTTTAGTTTGGTGGGATTTTGTTTTTTATGATCCATGACAAGTAGTGGAGAGTGTAAATGGAATCTTGTTTGAGGTCATGTGCAGCCGTTTTGACCTGAAGAAACTGTGTGGTGGTTGGAAGTGATAGACAAAGGTAGAAAAGCTAAAAACAGAGGTCAAACAAGTCATTTAAAAGCCATCAGTATTGCACAGAATGGATTGTCGAAAACAGTGCTTTATTTTTTTCAGCTTTAAGTAGAAGCAGATGTTGTGCTTTTTGTGAACACGTTTAAAGGTAGGTTCCGTTGTCAATAAATTCATTTCATATACAGCTGCTCTGTTTCTTCTCAGCTGTGGCACATCCAAGAGAAGCAGTAAAAGTAAATATGCTTTTTTTGTGGTTGCCTTTTTTCTCTGCAGTAGCTTTTGCCAGTTAAACACTTAATTCAAACCATTCAGAGGACAGAGAAGCCCAGCTGAGCACAAGGGTACCCCCCTACAAAATTCCAAGTTAAGAAATGTGGGTACTCTCCATTGCCCTGAGTTTTCTGTACAAGTAAATTCATATAAAAATAATAATTATTACAAAATGTTTGTTTAATTAAACTTAAAACTTCTAGATTCTGATAAAAAGTACTTCATTTCCAAACATACTGTAGGAACTGGAGAATGTTAGAATGAGGTACCTCTCAGTTATTTGCTTTAAATGGCAAAAATGAATAAGTCTGCTTGTTGAAAAATGTCTTATTGATAAAATAATTTTGAGTAGTTAAAATACTAAAGCTATTTGTGTAGGTTGCCCAATATTTCAGATATTTCCTGTTCAAGGCTTGCCTTTGTCAGTAGATGGACAGGAATAAAATTGCTAAAATGGCAGTACACACTGTAACTGGTTGAGCACAGCAAAGCTTGAATCAGTCAGGATATCCTCAGCCAGTGCATCTTAGTCCCTGGGATTTGCAATGTACCTGTGAGCTTGCAGTATTGACATCACTCTTCCAGTGCTAACTCATC